>NC_088797.1:104816822-104846822 GCF_011386835.1 Chrysemys picta bellii
CACATTGTACTCTCAAAAAGCCAGAATACCTAGTGGTTAGATAAGTACTTGGCTAAGGGACCTTTCTGTGCAAGAAGTTGGCATTATATATTTTTTAAAATCCATGGTTTATTGGTAAGCACTGTCACAATCTCAACAAGACACAAAATGAAGACAGTCTCTGCCTGAAGTATCCATGCTCTAAAAGGCAAAATGGAGAAGAGACACACAAGGAAGCCCAGGGGAAGGATACAGAGGCCTGGTCTACACTATGACTTTAATTCGGATTTAACAGAATTAAATCGAATTAACCTTGCACCCGTCCACACAAAGAAGCCATTTATTTCGAAATAAAGGGCTCTTAAAATCGATTTCCGTACTCCACCCCGACGAGCGGAGTAGTGCCAAAATCGATATTGTCATTTCGAATTAGGGTTAGTGTGGCCGCAATTCGATGGTATTGGCCTCCGGGAGCTATCCTACAGTGCACCATTGTGACCGCTCTGGACAGCAATCTGAACTTGGATGCACTGGCCAGGTAGACAGGAAAAGCCCCGCGAACATTTGAATTTTATTTCCTGTTTGCCCAGCATGGAGAGCACAGGTGACCACAGATAGCTCATCAGCACAGGTAACCATGCAGGCCGATAATCGAAAAAGAGCACCAGCATGGACCGTATGGGAGGTACTGGATCTGATCGCTATATGGGGAGAGGGTTCAGTGCTAGCAGAACTTCGTTCAAAAAGACGAAATGCCAAAACTTTTGAAAAAATCTCCAAGGGCATGATGGAGAGAGGCCACAATAGGGACTCAGATCAGTGCCGCGTGAAAGTCAAGGAGCTCAGACAAGCCTATCAAAAAACAAAGGAGGCAAACGGTTGCTCCGGGTCAGAGCCGCGGACATGCCGCTTCTACGCCGAGCTGCATGCAGTTCTAGGGGGGGCCGCCACCACTACCCCACCTCTGACTGTGGATTCCGAGGCGGGGGTAATCTCATCAGCTACACCTGAGGATTCTGCGGACGGGGAAGAGGAGGAGGAAGAGGAGCTTGCGGAGAGCACACAGCACTCTGTTCTCCCCAACAGCCAGGATCTTTTTCTCAGCCTGACTGAAGTACCCTCCCAACCCTCCCAAGCCAGTATCCAAGACCATGACCCAATGGAAGGGACCTCAGGTGAGTTTACCTTTTAAAATATAAAACTTGTTTTAAAAGCAAGCGTTTTTTAATGATTACTTTGCCCTGAGGACTTGGAATGCATTCGCGGCCAGTACAGCTACTGGAAAAGTCTGTTAACGTGTTTGGGGATGGAGCAGAAATCCTCCAGGGACATCTCCATGAAGCTCTCCTGGAGGTACTCCAAAAGCCTTGCCACAAGGTTTCTGGGCAGTGCAGCCTTATTCCGGCCTCCATGGTAGGACACTTGACCACACCATGCTAGCAGCAAGTAATCTGGGATCATTGCATGACAAAGCCTGGCAGTGTATGGTCCCGGTGTTTGCTGGTATTCAATCAACATCCGTTCTTTATCTCACTCTGTAATCTTCAGGAGAGTGATATTGCTCATGGTAACCTGGTTGAAATACGGGAATTTAATTAAGGGGACAGAGGTGGCCGTTCCTACTGGGCTGTTTGCCTATGGCTGAAAAGAAAGCCTTCCCTGCAGTTAGCCAAGCGCGGGGGCGGGGGGGGGGGAATTGGTCCTGAGCTTTTCGCGTTTGGCTAGCAGGGATCTTCCCTGATACCAGCCACGCGGTGCGGGGAGGGGTACAGTGATCATCCCAGATAATTCATGGCGGGGGGGGGGAAGGGGGTTAGTTTGGTTTCTGCAGGGATCTTTCCTGATACAGACACGCGATGGGGGGAGGGATAAAGTGATCATCCCAGAGAATTGGGGGCGGGGTTAGTTTGTTTTCTGCTGCTGAAGGTTAACAGGAAAACCACAGCAGTCCAATGGGCTTTGCTTGGTATGTGGGAAAGACAATGGCTTGCCATGGCTGCATGCAAGCTGAATTCTGTTGCCCGGACCTCCGTCTGTGATCTCTAACACCAAAGCCACAGGCACTCAATATTAAGATGGAAAATGCGACCTTGTACTGAAATCACATGTGCTATGTAATGTGAATAGTGTTGTTCACCATGAAAGAGTATAAGCATTGTTCTGTAAAATGTATCATTTAAAAAACTTCTCTCCTTTTTTTCATCCCTCCAGCAGCTGCAAATTTTTCAAGCCTCCCTCCTCCGTCCCAAAGGCTATCTCAGATAAGGCGGCAGAGAAAGAGGACGTGAGATGAGATGTTCTCGGAAATAATGGAATGCACCTGCAATGAAAGAGCTCATTTGAATGAGTGGAAGGACACGGTATCTAAATACAGGAAAGATTCCAGTGAACGTGAGATTATGAGGGACGCTCGAGATGAGAGGTGGCAGGCTGCAACGCTGGGGCTGCTGCGTGATCAAATGGACATGCTCCGGCGTCTGGTGGAGCTTCAGGAATGGCAGCAGGATAACAGAGTGCCGCTGCAGCCACTGTATAACCTCCCTCCCCCCTCACCATGTTCCATATCCTCCTCACCCAGATGTGTAAGAACGCGAAGGGGAAGGCTCCGTGCACCCTCCCACTCCACCCCAGTGAACAGCCCAACCAAAAGGCTGTCATTATATTGAATTTTTTCAGTGGCCTTTTACTTCCCTCCTACCCTCCTCCCAAACCTCACCCAGGTTACCTTGTCGGTTCTCTCCTTATGTTTATAATTAATTAATAAAAAATACATGATTTTTAAATGATAGTGACTTTATTTCCTTTAAAAGCAAGCTGTGATTTAAGGGGGGAGGGTGGTTTGCTTACAGGGAATGAGTCAATCAAGGGGGCGGGTTTTCAACAAACAGAACTTTCACACCGTAGCCTGGCCAGTCATGAAACTGGTTTTCAAAGCTTCTCTGATGCGCAGCGCTTCCTGGTGTGATCTTCTAATCGCCCTGGTGTCTGGCTGCACATAATCAGCAGCCAGGCGATTTGCCTCAGCCTCCCACCCCCTTACTCTCACAGAGATTGTGGAGCACACAGCAAGGAGAAATAACAATGGGGATATTGGTTTGGCTGAGGTCTGAGCGAGTCAGTAACGATCGCCAGCGACCTTTTAAACGGCCAAATGCACATTCTACTACCATTCTGCACTTGCTCAGCTTGTAGTTGAACAGCTCCTGACTCCTGTCCAGGCTGCCTGTGTATGGCTTCATGAGCCATGGCATTAAGGGGTAGGCTGGGACCCCAAGGATAACTATAGGCATTTCAACATCCCCAATGGTTATTTTCTGGTCCGGGAAGTCCCTTGCTGCAGCCGTTTAAACAGATTAGTGTTCCTGAAGACGCGAGCGTCATGAACCCTTCCCGGCCAGCCCACGTTGATGTTGGTGAAACGTCCCTTGTGATCCACAAGTGCTTGCAGCACCATTAAAAAGTACCCCTTGCGGTTTATGTACTGGGTACCCTGGTGCTCCGGTGCCAAGATAGGGATATGGGTTCCATCTATCGCCCCACCACAGTTAGGGAATCCCATTGCAGCAAAGCCATCCACAATGACCTGCACATTTCCCAGAGTCACTACCTTTCGTAGCAGCAGCTCAGTGATTGCTTTGGCTACTTGCATCACAGCAGCACCCACAGTAGATTTGCCCACTGCAAATTGATTCCCGACTGACCGGTAGCTGTCTGGCGTTGCAAGCTTCCACAGGGCTATCGCCACTCGCTTCTCAACTGTGAGGGCTGCTCTCATCTTGGTATTCTGGCGCTTCAGGGCAGGGGAAAGCAAGTCACAAAATTCCATGAAAGTGCCCTTACGCGTGCGAAAGTTTTGCAGCCACTGGTAATCGTCCCGCACCTGCAACATTATGCGGTCCCACCAGTCTGTGCTTGTTTCCCGGGCCCAGAATCGGCGTTCCACGACTATAACCTGCCCCATTAACAGCATTATCTCCAAAGCACCGGGGCTCGCGGTTTGATAGAATTCCATGTCCATGTCCTCCTCACTCTCGCCGCCGCACTGCCCTAGCCTACTCCTCACCGCCTGGTTTTGCAGGTTCTGTTCAGCATAAACTGCACGATAACGCGCGAGGTGTTTACAATGTTCATGACTGCTGTCTTGAGCTGAGCGGGCTCCATGCTTGCCGTGGTATGGCGTCTGCACTGTTCACCCTTGAAAAAGGTCCGAAACGGTTGTCTGCCATTGCTTCCCCGGAGAGGGGGGAGGATGTACCCAGAACCACCCATGACAATGTTTTTGGCCCCATCAGGCATTGGGATCTCAACCCAGAATTCCAATGGGCAGAGGAGACTGCGGGAACTATGGGATAGCTATGGGATAGCTACCTACAGTGCAACGCTCCGGAAATCGATGCTAGCCCCGATACATGGACGCACACCGCCGAATTAATGTGCTTAGTGTGGCCGCATACATTCGACTTAATACAATCTGTTTCCAAAATTCGAATTATATAAATTCGGATTAATCCTGTAGTGTAGACATACCCAGAGAGACTGGAACTGCCATACCAGATCAAGCCAGAAGTCCATCCAGTCTACTATTCTGTCTCTGACAGTGGCCAGTATTGTCACTATAATGGACAGTTGTGGAATTACTTGGCCATAGTAAAAGTTTCTTCCTAACTCCTGTCAATTAGAGATGTTTTATGCCATGAAGCCTGAGAGTTTTTATCTCTTCTATTTCATTTCCTATGTCCTCCCTACCCACGCAAACATCTAATCCTTTTCTAAAAACCTACTAAGTTCTTGGTCAAAATAATATTTTGCGGCAATGAGTTCTATAGGTTAATTATGTTAGAAAGTATTTCCTCTTATCTGCTCTATTTATGTATCCCTTTATTCTTGTATATGAGAAAGGGTAAAAAGGAGTGCATGGTTCCCCTTTCCTATACCATTCATTATTTTGTATTCCTCCACTGTGGCCCTTCTTATTTGTCTTCTCTAAACAAAACAGCCTCAATCTTTTCAGTCTCTCTTCATGTGAAAGTCTTTCTATGCTTCTGGTCATTTTGTCACTTGACTCTGTCAGAATAATTTGAGTTTATAATTTCTCAGTGCATATGTATATCTGGAAATACACTGTTATGGTGAAAGGTGCAAATGGCTTCCACATTAGGGATCAGCAATGCATAAAGATGCAGGGTGAAACTTTCCACAGAAAAGAGTGAAAGGTGCCTTATAGACACTTCACCCAGACAATAAATATAGAGCTGCTTAAGTTAAAATACTCTTCTTTGTCTGGGTTCTTAGCCCTTTCTAAACCTCCTTTGCATTGCAAAGCAGCTGCACAAAGGGAGGATTTTCCCCTTTCCATGCCATTTGGTCTCAGCAAGCAACCTAGGACTAGGGGTTTCACTGGTGGAAAATGAATGGTAAAGGAGGAAACAGATTCTGTGAAGCAATCAGACTTGTGTTAAGACCTGCAGAGAGACAGAGGTTCAAGATAGATGCTTCTGGGGACAGGGCAGTTGTTCCTTCTTTGAGGTTTCCACCAGAGGAAGTATCCTGTGAACTGTTTATCACTCCTGTTTAAGGAGACAGAACTTGTGTACATTTTTGTGAACAAACAAATTACACTAAAAATGTACCTGACTCCATGTCACTGATTTCTGCTTCAAACAGAAAACTGACCTACAAGGCCCTGAATTCTCCTAGTGTTCTGCAAAAGGGCAACATTATATATATACACACACAGAGTCATAGCCTTTAAGCTCAGAAGGGACCATCAGATCATCTCCACACCCCACTTTTTTGACAAATGCCTACTTTTGCCAAAAAAGTCAGGACCGCCAGCACAGGGCTAAAAAAGGGACTGTCCTGGCCAAAACAGTCACCCTATCCAACAACCGGAATTAGACCTAAGTATTACAGCTTTCAGGAAACTAAACTATGATGTGCTACAGGTATGGATGTATTTGGTCTAATTCACTTCGTGTAGGTATTGCAGGAGACGTCAGACTTTAGATAGAGTGATGGCTTTGCAAACCAAGATGGATAGGGCATTCCATGCATACAGAGTGCATCGGAAAAAGGCCTGAATATTAGAAGTTATACTATACCCACTGGAGTAGAATGGCTTCTTCTAAACCATTTTTTTCTCTTGAGTAAATAGGCATTTTAGACATTTTGAAAAATGATCTAGTCAGTTGACATCTTCTCTACCAAAGCTGGGGCAGATTCAGAGCCAGGATTTAAGACATGTCATATCTGGAACACTGTATATTTTCTTCTGAGATGTGCTCCAGAAAAGTGATGAGAGATGATTTTTAAAACTCAGCTTTGGTGTTTCCCCACTACATGTAGTAAGCAGATCTAATTACGGATATATCACTTATAATTATCATAGTGGAAATTTACAGTGATCACCCTTCAGAAGTTGTAAGATGCTTTAGATAACTAATTACCTTTTCCTCATGATCTGCATTCTTCTGTGCATTATATCCCCTAGCATAAGAAGGAAACTTGGGTAATATTACAAAATATTATGTATATAGCTTTGTAACTATTATGGTTCTGTTTTCTATGTACTGCACCTTTAAATGTCTCATGACCTGTATTACATGCCCACACAAGTGAATAACGGGGCATAAGGGATCCTATTCTCTATCATGGGCTACATGTATCACAAATAACACTGTAGTGGGACAGGGCAGCTTCCACAGGGCTACTCTTCCCCCTCCAGCTTAGGCAGGGTGTTGGTTGAGCCTTGGCTTCTCCATCCCTTCAACACGTAGTTCACCACAGCTGCACCAACTTGCACAGGAAGTGGGGGAGAGAGAGGAGGGGAATAAGCTGAGCCACTGTATACTTCCCCCTTGGAGCAAGGAGGGACTAGGGACCAGATGGTGATTCGCTGAATCACATATGGTTCCTGGTCAGCTCTTGGGACACCCCAAGTGCTGCCCACTGCTCAGGGATTGTGGCAAACAATTATCTAGCTTTGAAAAGTTTGTCTGGCTGTCTGTGGTGAGGCCCTCCTTTTTGAAGAGCAATTTCAGTTCCAGTATGTGACAGAGAAAATCCACCCTGGATGCTCTCTCAGGGTTTGTCTGCACAGACACTTAGTGTGTGTTAGCTGGAGTGTGACTCAACAGGGCTTGCCATGTATTAACGGGCAGTGTGGACCCTGCTACTGCACACTAAACCTTCCACAGACAGTTAGAATGCAGGAAGCTGGTGCACTGTAGATTCACACCCTGGCTTTCCGCACACTAAGTCTCAGGGCTGGTCTATGCTGGAAACTTATATTGACATACGTCTCTCACATTTGTGAAAAACCCATGCCCGTGAGAGACATAGATATGCCAACTTAACGCCCTGTGTAGACAGCGCTATGTTGCTGGAATAATTCATAACCTCGGTACCATCTGTTTGGGATGTGATTATCTATGCTGATGGGAGAACCCCTTCCATCAGCGTAGGTAGTGTCTACATTGAAGCACTGCTGCAATTGTGCCACTGCAGCAGTTCAAGTGCATATATATCATCAGGGTAGTCATGTCTTCATTAAGGGCCTTTTGATTGGTTTCAGTGGACTTTCAATCTTAAAACACATGCACAGACACATACACAGACACACAGACACACATGTGGTATGGAAAAATATAACAATACTCTGGTAACTATACTTTGTCAAAAATTTGGCAAGTTTTTATGGTTGATAACTGTACATTTGTATACCAGTAGCATCTTTCACTGAAAAATAAACCCCAACCTTACAGGGCAGGCCTACACAACCACTTAAATCGATGTAACTTATGTCACTCCGGGGTATGAAAAAGACACAAGTTACATTGACTTAAGGGCTGTCCACACTGGCACTATAATGCTCTCCCACTGACATAGCTCTTGCAGAGGTGGTTTTATTATGCACTCTGCCGTCGGCATAGCGTGTCTTCACCGGATGTGCTACAGCAGTGTGCCACACCAATAGAGCATCATAGGGTAGACTGGCCCTTAGACATTTACCTGACTTCACTTTTCCAGTCAAATCCATTCTGAGGCAAAACTTGGTGGAGGAATATACAATATAGAAAACTAGTATAAACGCAATACAATAACATAAAAGCAAATGAAAAGAGTTTTAATTTTTGGGGGGGGGGGGAAGGGTCTTTTTTAAACCATTGCTTGGCTGGGAGCTTGTATGGCAAGGTTCAAAATGGAATAAATGTTCACGGATAAGTTATTTGAAAATAAGGTTTTAAAATGGACATAGTTATAGACTCCCTAACACAAACAACAAGAACACTGATGCAACAATAAATCACAGAGGCACATCCACATTTTCTATTGCTGGAGGTGCATGCATGGGAGATCCACCAATTTAGTAAAGAGTCATTCTCCCTCGCTCAATTCACTGAATGAGGTAGTAAAGAGGAGGAGAGAGGATGACAGATAAGCAGCAATCCAGCCTATTCACATCCCGATAATATTTGTTCGAACAAGCTGATGGCAACATTTTCTGCATTATAGCAGTAATAGTATCTGCAGTAACTACTACAATGTATGGTTCTAACACTCTATGAACTACAAGCTTTTAGCTCAAAATCTTTTTTCGGATGAGGTGAGAGTGATCACATATAAATAAGTGTAAGGGAATTCTCAAAGGGGGCGATTTGGGCACACAGCAGGAATTTGAGCACTCACTTCAGGACTGCAGGAATTTTTATTGGTGAGAGTGGCCATTGCTGGAATTTTGCAAATTTTGGTTTCTGCTGTGGGGTTCACAAACTCCCTGAGCTCTTTGCCTCTAGCTTCAAGTTGAGCTGCCAGGATTTTCTGAATCCAGCTATCACAAAATGGTATCATATGCTTCTACTCGTAACTAAATGTCACATTACCTTTCTTTGGGTTTAGGCCTCAAACATTCAGTAAGGAACCAGGCAGAGTGACTCTGGTGACTACTGCTTAATAGAATGAACCTAGATAAGTCCAGAAAATATACCAGCTGTCTGAAATGCAAAGGTTCCTGGATGGATATGGGAAAAAACTCACTTCATTCAGACTATGCTAGCTCAGGATAGGTGCAGTTAAAATGTTACAGCAACAGGAACATATCCTAGGTAAGGAGATATTGCATCCTATATATTTCTATCTCAAAATGACACATTTCATATCAGAATGGAAAACTATGTCAAGAAACCCAGACTGAACCAGAGAACATGGTTCTACTGTATGGCTCTACTGTGTGAACTGAAAATGAGAGCATCTCTTTAAGGGCAGTGTGCGCTCTGTGTAATGGACAGGAGCTAAGAACACTGTCCTCTGGTTGCAGGCCCAGAGTAAGGAACCACAACAGCCAAGGATGTCACATGTAGGCTGACCAGACGTCCCGATAAAAACGGGACCGTCCCGATAAAAACGGGACCGTCCCGATATTTCGGTGTCTGTCCCGCATCCCGACCGATCTTTGGTCAGGACGCATTTTGTCCCGATATCCACCGGCAGCACTGTGTTTTTATAATTTATTTATTTATTTTTAATTTGCTCAGCCGGCAGGACTCGGCTTTTTTTTTGCTCTGCCGGCGGGCCGCCTCCCCCCCCCCCCCATGTGTCCTGATATTTTCTTCCCCTCATCAGTCCTCTACTCAGCAAGCAGATATCTACGAAGGGTGAGTCATCATTAACCCCTTAGCTCCTAAGCTGTTCAAAAGGATGGTGCAAATCCAGAACACAGCAAAACTTAAGCAGAGTGCTAGCTTCAGCTGGAGTAGGAGGAAAAGGCCTTTACCTAATGCACTGAAAGATCAGCTGGTCACCTAGATTTACCAGAAGCATGCTTATTTCAGCAGGTGGTTGTAATCCAAGATAAGGTGGACAATGAGTAATTGCCAGAGGAGCAGTCTCCTCTGCTGACCTGTCCCTTTATCAAGCCTGAGAATCCCCGAAGACCAGACCTCTAAGAATGTGGTGAGCCTGTTTACCCTCTATAGATGTGTGTGTATGTGTTAATTATTCCTGGACCAGAAGCTGTAAATAAATTGTGCCTAAGGAATCCAGCATACCTGTACTTGTTTTATTTGGCATATCACCAAAGGGCATGTGTCATAACTATAAAGGGAAGGGTAACAGCTGTCCTGTGTACAGTACTATAAAATCCCTCCTGGCCAGAGACTCCAAAATCCTTTTCCCTGTAAAGGGTTAAGAAGCTCAGGTAACCTGACTGGCATCTGACCAAAGGACCAATAAGGGGACAAGATACTTTCAAATCTGGGGGGGGGGGGGGGAAGGCTTTTGTTTGTGTTCTTTGTTTGGGAGTGCGTTCGCTCTCGGGACTGAGAGGGACCAGACATCAATCCAGGTTCTCCACATCTTTCTAAACAAGTCTCTCCTATTTCAAACTTGTAAGTAAATAGCCAGGCAAGGCGTGTTAGTTTTCCTTTGTTTTCTCAACTTGTAAATGTACCTTTTACTAGAGTGTTAATCTTTGTTTGCTGTACTTTGAACCTAAGACTAGAGGGGAGTCCTCTGAGCTCTTTAAGTTTGATTACCCTGTAAGGTTAATTTCCATACTGATTTTACAAAGATGATTTTTACCTTTTTCTTTAATTAAAAGCCTTCTTTTTAAGAACCTGATTGATTTTTCCTTGTTTTAGATCCAAGGGGGTTGGATCTGTATTCACCAGGAGTTGGTGGGAGGAAGGAGGGGAATGGTTAATTTCTCCTTGTTTTAGATCCAAGGGGGTTGGATCTGTATTCACCAGGAGTTGGTGGGAGGAAGGAGGGGAATGGTTAATTTCTCCTTGTTTTAAGATCCAAGGGGTTTGGATCTGTATTCACCAGGGAATTGGTGAAGGTTTCTCAAGGCTTCCCAGGCATGGGAATTCTTGGGATGGTGGCAGCGGACCAGAGGTAAGCTGGTCGTTAAGCTTAGAAGTTTTCATGCAGGCCCCTACATTTGTACCCTAAAGTTCAAAGTGGGGATACAGCCCTGACAGCATGCCTGCCCATCTGGCAAAAGGCAAAAATTTCAGAGAAGGACTCTTCCCTCTCCATGTTAGACATTCTGAATCATATCACTTGCTCTTTCCTGGATGGAGCCTGTGACTCCCTCCTGGGTCATTGGAATTATAGTCTAGTATTCACAGAGGATCAGGGCCCAACTAAGGCATAAGCAACCTAGGTTCATGATTGGAGACTGAGATACTGGAATCACATGATTACATCAGAATCTCAACTTTCATTTTAAAACTAAAATAATTTCTAGCCCTCATCATTGTGAAGAAAAGCTTGAAAATATAACTAATGTAGTGATATTTGCCTGAAACGGCTAGTTGTTAATCTAGGAGAAATTATCATTATCATTGTGAGTTTTACTATTGGAATACTAATTACTCCTCCCTGCGATCAATGCCACATTGTCCTAGACATTGTACAATATCCTGAGGAGTTTATCATCTAAATAAACTAAGGCATAAAGATATTAAGGACCCGACTTTAGGCACCTAAAATAAGTGGCCATATTTTCAGAAGAGCAACAAAAACCCTTCTATCCTCACAAATTAATATGGTTCTATAATATATTAACTAACAAAAGCAGAAAATACTACAGCAAAAACATAACAAATAACCCATTACTTAAAACCCCCTGAAGGTGCATGAACAAGTCTGTGAACCATATAAGCTTGTAGTTGTCACCCTCAGTCTCTTTTTCCCTTCTGTTTTCTTTGTAACCCCTTGGATTCTCATCTCTTTTGTACATTTACAAGGTGGAAACCATGTCTTCTGCATATTCTGTAAAGCACCTACCACATTTGAGTTACTAAACCAACAGTAAATATTAATAAGTGGGCGGTCAGGTTCAGGGATGGAGAAAACAGATTTTGATCCGAGAAAACTGCCTTTTGTCAGAGTGAAAAAATTCTACATAAAGCCGCCAATTCCCACCCCCCTTTTGTTCATATCTGGCAAAAACAAGATTTTTTTTATTGGTTTTGCCAGCAATCCAAATTTTCTCATACTCCTCTAGCCAAGATATTGGGAGCAGAGCACAGCCGATTCCAGATGACATAAGAAAGGAAGCGGAACACAGGTGTTTCATGTTATTGCCTAGATTTTTCTCCTGCACCAGATCTTTGAAAGGGATGGGAAGTATGCCAGAAAGATTGTTATGCTGTTAGTGCCTTGGCAAGGCATACCACAAAGTTACAAGAGACAAGCTGTGGCTGGCCAAAGGGTATCCAATCTCAGTAGGACTCTTTAAAGCTGATGTATTTTTAGATATACGTGGGGAAAGAATGGATTCCAGTTGTGGGTTATTCTGACTTCATTTCTTCTGTTTCCACATTTTCTAATAATACAAACTCTGGTTCAGTTAGACTTATAAGGGGGAGTTTTTAATGTTTTTTTGGAACCTACAGATTAGTGTGTGTTACACAGGGACTATGAGTTTGATTACAGGCGCTAACTAGCAAAGTCAGTCCTTTAGCTCAAGCAGGACTCTTCTTTGTAACGGACGCAAGTTCAGTTGCTGGGGATAAACAAGGTAATAGTCTTACTTTCATTGGAGGTGCTGCATTTGTGGTTTATTTCTAATCTCTAATCTGTGGTCTTGAATCTCTGTGTATCTTAGAAAATACACTTCCGGGCATGCACTGGCAAGTGCTGTTGCAAATTTTACAAGATACCTGGTGCTATTGCATTTGAGTATCTAAGATTAAATTTGACCCTTTAGTCTCTTTCAAGTGCTTAAATAGCATGCTTTTCTAGGCTGTAGTTGAATCAGTCTCAAGAAGTAGCTGGAACAGTATTTTAAAGCTTATCTTCAAAATTCTCTTTCTGGGTGTAGTTTGTTTGTCTATTTTCACATCAGAGGTGCTCTGAATAGCTTATTTAGCATCACTCCTTGGCTTTGAGTTATGCCCTGATATTTAATAATCCAGTCCTTGCATAACTGCTCTTGTCCACAGAGAGATAGCTCCTCACCCCCCCAAAAAAAGTACCAAAATGTTTGAAATAATTTAGGGGCCAAAGAAAGTATTTCCCCCAAAGACATGAAAACATTCTAAGTGCTCTTGATATGTTTCCAAGCATGCTTTCTAATTCAGTTTTCAGTAAGTTATGTTTTTGTCTGTGTGCCTGAGCTAGTTATTTCATGAACTATTATTGTCAGATATCTCTTAGATGCCTTGATACCATATCTGTTCAGTGTTTGCCCATAAGATGCAACTTGAAGCTTGTGCCAAATCATACGGTCTTTTCACTTTGATTTAGAATGAGAAGAGCGTTCTGCTATGGTCTGTGTTTCAAGTGCTCAACTGCAGCCGTGAAAATGGTCATGAAAATGTACAAGCCCACACACAGAATATACTCACCCATCTTTTACCGTAATGAAGAAGATCATGAAAAACGAATATTTTACTCAGCTGTCAAAAAATAATGTTCTTCCTGGGTGTCAGAGTGAGTGTGGAATTGGCTCTTCTGTCTCTCATTGATTTCAAGGATCAGTCCCTAAGAAAGATTTCATCTCTTTATTGAAGCTTGGAAACGTCTATTGTTTCCTGCCTCAGGATCACAGAAGGCCCATTGTGGAGGCACTGTACTACCAAACCAGCTAGTAAAACTGTTCTCTGGGCAGTTAATTAAGACATTAATCCCTTCACTCCCAGACTCAGTACATTTCAATCTGTTTAATTCTCATAGGAAGTAAAAAAATAAAAAATAAAATCAGGGAAGAGCCATATCATAGCACAACTGCATGTGAAATTCATCCCTCTGCAGGTGGTAACCATGAAGACTTTGTTCACCAGGGTGAATTTCAATCAAAATGCCTTTTCTGTAGATATCTCTAAAGATGAGTTTACTGGAGAAGCTTGGATTCTTACAGAAAATCAACTTCCCACTAATGATTTTAAAGTATTCAGTCAGGTTAAATACATAGTCTTCTCAGTTTCCCAAATAACTATATAACAAGTGGGATTACTGAAGTACTGAGACAAAGGCTCTTCTCATAGTGTGGCCATTCTGGGCCAAACCCACAAGTTATTGGAAATCTTGTGAGAATGCCAAAAGGATTTGATAAGCCCAATGAGGTTTGGAAATGTATTCAAACTTTTGGATGTTTAACTAAACCTTCACTAAACACTTGAGGGTTCTCTCATTCTGAACTGTGATAACTGCAGGTTTTATTGTATGCTTTTCTCCTGCAGCTTAATGTCCATTTAATCTCATGATTGGGCATGTTTAAAAGATGCTTTTTAATGCATTGTTCTCTTAGGGTATATTGTTGGACTACAGGGTTTATCTTCCTAAAGAAAAAGTAAAGATTTAGATAGACTTCAATTCTAAATTGGAATTAGAAGAGAATTAAATCGTGTTATTGAGAGCCTTGTTTTAAGTGATAACCCGAAGATTTTAAGGAAATGTAGTTTGATTTTTTTTAAAGGAAACCAAACATGGCCCCAGGGAATAAACATCCCTCTGACCCATATAAAAGTCAAGTCACAGTGCCAACATATGGAAATTATTTTCCTCTTGAACGTGTCTTGCAAAAGAGATGGCTGGAAATATTGTGTTGTTTGTTAGTATCCCTCTGCTTTTGAGCACTCCCCCTTCTCAATAAAATAAAATGGTGGCACTTTACTGCACTGCCACATCATTATCTTTACCCCTATTACCCATGGAAATCCACCATTGCAACAATGTCACTGTAGCCGTAGACTGTGAAATTCATATCAAGCCAGAGAGCTCACACTAGGACTTATGTACCACTTAACTGCCATTTAAACGTCATGCTAAACAGTAAAACTTGATCCTGCAAATCGCCGAGTACTCTGGCCCCAATCCAGCCAAGCTCCTTATATACAAGAATAGTCCTGTTAAATAGTTGGCTGGAACATGGCCAGAGTGCTCAGCACCTTGCAGGATTGAGTCCTTAAGTGGCACTTAAGTGGAGCGAGGAGGGCCTTGTATAGGTCCTCTGCACAAAAAGTTTCATTTAAGGCCATTGTGACAAGTTGGATCACAGAAACCCCCTTGGGAGCTGCCACCCGATATGCAAAGACTACCCCTGCTCCTGTTTTCCCTGCCAGCTCAGGACTCCAGCACCCTGTCTTGCTGAGCCAGACACTCCCATCTGCTCCAACACAGACCCAAGATCTGAATCACTTGTCCCAGAGCTGCAAGTTTACCTGAAAACAGCTCACAGAAGTGTGCTCATCTTTAGCACTCAGACGCCCAACTCCCAATGGGGTCTAAACCCAAATAAATCCGTTTTACCCTGCATAAGGCTTATGCAGGGCAAACTCATAAATTGTTCGCCCTCTATAACACTGATAGAGAGATATGCACAGTTGTTTGCTCCCCCAAGTATTAATACATACTCTGAGTCATTTAGTAAATAAAAAGTGATTTTATTAAATACAGACAGTAGGATTTAAGTGGTTCCAAGTAGTAACAGACAGAACAAAGTAAGTCACCAAGTAAAATAAAATAAAATGCGCAAATCTATGTCTAATCAAACTAAATACAGATAAGTTCCTCACCAGTTTCAGAATGCTCCCTTTTACAGGCTAATCTCCTTTTAGCCTGGGTCCAGCAATCACTCACACTCCCTGTAGTTACTGTCCTTTGTTCCAGTTCCCTTCAAGTATCCTGGAGGGGGGTAGGGGGGTGGGGTGGAGAGACTCCTTCCTTAGCCAGCTGAAGATCAAATGGAGGGGTCTCCCACGGGTTTAAATAGACTCTCTCTTGTGGGTGGAGACCCCCCTCCTCCCTCCTATGCAAAGTCCAGCTCCAAGATGGAGTTCTGGAGTCACCTGGGCAAGTCACGTGTCCCTGCATGACTCAGTCTTTACAGGCCAAAGCCATTGTCCACATGGTAGCTTGCATGTCTCCAGGAAGACTTCTTATGTGGATTGGAGCATTCCAAGATGCATTGTTCTGCAAGTGTTTCCTGATCAGGTACTTAACCTGGCGAATTCCTTCCTAAAGAAGCTGACCAAATGCCTCACCAAGCTTACTTAGAAACCAAGCAAGCATACAGCCCATATTCTTAACCTCAAGTAGAAAATGCTATATATGTACAAATAGGATGAATAGATATAGTAGACCATAACCTTACAGAGATATATTACATGGCACAGGCAGCACAAAACATATTCCAGTTATGTTCATCTATACATCTATAAGCACACACACCCCCATAAAGCCTGATGGGGTACACTGTCACAGCCATGATCCTGCAACTGACACTGTATGGGCACAAACTCCACCCATTTGTGGGACCTGGGTGTAAAAGGATAACAGTACAATACAGTGCAATATAGATTTGGCAGTAAGGCAAAAACAGGATTTGATAAACTTTGTAAGATAGAGTAATATTCACATATCCTTGCCCCCAAAGAAAGTTACACTATAGCAGAAACTCTCACCTCTAGAAACCTTTGTGTCTATCCTTCATTTGGTGCTGTGGGGAACCCAAGGCAGTCTTTGGGTCACATGAACCTTGCAGTGATAGAACGTCCTGATTTAGCAGAGGGACACTGTTTTTTTTTTAGCTCTTTTCCTTGTGAAGATAACCTTGAAAATATACGTTGATGCAAACTTATTGCTAGGGTTCAGGACATGTCACTGACTCTTCCTAAAGACCACAAGCTATTTGCTGTCCCCTGTTCAACTGCCTAGGTCTGGCCTTTGGATTCCTTAAAAATCAAGCCCCAAAGTCCCTCGAGTTTTGGGAAGAAACTCATCTGTTTTCGGCTGTGTGTGTGAGAGAGAGACAGAAAGCGCACGTGAGAGAGAGAGAGTGTGTGTATCAAGGGGAGTTGACTATTGCCCCTAAGCCTGGATTTAATGATACTAGGACCACTGCCAGCTCCCACTTGGCTTCATGCAGCTGAGCTGGCTCCTCTGCGGAGCAGTCAGTGACACCTCTGATCACAAGAAGGGGGAAGCTCAATAGCGTGACAAAGCCTTATGTACTATGCATGGGACAGAGAACAAGGGAATCCTGCATTTTCATCATGACTCTGGCACTGATGCACCCTGTGATCTTTGTCAAATCACTTAATCTTTCTGCCTTAGTTTCCTCAGCTGTAAAGTGGGGGTAGTAATACCTACTCATGGTACCTAACAGGGTTGAGTGGGTTGAAGTAATTTTTTTAATTCATTCTGTACATGCTAAAATTCACCGGAATGTATACAAAACCCTCTATTGGCTGAAGGGGCCCCACTGCGGACAGACTTCCTGTTTATTTGGATATTTGTCCCTTGAAAAACTTTTTTAAATTTTGGCAGCTATGCACAGACTCCAGCACAAGCAGCTGGAGTCCATTTCTGCAGCAGTAGCTGGAATAAGACTCCCCCCTATGCAGACACACAATTTTCATAGTGTAAAACGTGTCAGTTAAGGATGGCATGTTCTCCCGCAAAATCCTCTTGCTAAGACCTGTGCATAGTGGTGTGACCATGCTGAGCCATACTTGGTAGAGATTTTGGTGGGGGAGTGCAGGGAGTATGGTGGAAAACTGTTTTGCACACTGATCCAAAATATTAACTAGCTCTGGAGTGGGAGGAAGACATAAATAATATTTAAAAGGGAATCTGTTCCTATATCTTTAACAAGAGTTTCTTCAGATATAGTGTATGTACTCAACCAAACTGGATTATTCTTTGCTTTCAGTCATTATGGGTTTGTTTGGGTTTTTTAAGTGGTAAGCACTGTCATAGCTCTATAAAATAGATGGTAATTATCACTGTTCCAACAGTTCCCACAAATGTCTTTGTGCTGCTTTCTTTTTTCAGCCACTCTCTTCCCCCCTTGAGTATAACATACATGCCGTAAATTAAATACTTAGACCGGCCCCCTTTCCACTGGCTCGGCCCCCTTTGAAGTTGAACAAATGAAGGGTTACTACTCAGGCACTGGGAAAAAAAGAGAGAAAAAAAGGTTGATTAACCATGGGCATGCATAATTTATATGTAGTTTGAGCATCCTGTGAAAATGGGCCAAAGATATTTTTATAAATTGGGCTCTATGAATTTTAAATGATCTTTAACATTTATTATTGCTTGAGAAACTCTACCAAAGTATTGTAACTATTTATATATTCTGACTCAGTTTCCTTTCACCTAGCCAATTTGATTCTGAAGCTATTTCTTCTGCCAACACCTTTTAGTCTGTCTTCTCCTTAGACTGGTAGTGTACTGTACTCATCTTTAATGCTGTACTGTGTTTTGTTTGTTACAATAAAAAAACAGAGTTTGTGTTTTGGTTAGGAATGCTCTAATCTGAAATAGTACCCACTGCAAGAAAACTAGGAAGAGATGCCTTGCAAATTTTAATCTTATTACAGGTAGCATGTAGACTATACCATGAAAAACCCTGCATGTGCCTTTAAGAAACAAAAATTAATGCAAAGCTTATTACAATCCTAGTGGTTGCTAACGCTTTCTCTCTTCCACTGTCCAAGTGTCTGAATTTCAGCTTCAGATGAGTGTGGCCTGCTGGGATTTGAGCTGCCAGTTTAATTAGTGTTCAGTAATTTCAATAATGAGTGACAATTCATTGGGGCTTTTAGGTTGGTCTTCTGTTCAGAAGCAAATCAATAATCCACAGTTTTCCCCCTTCTTTAAAGACAAGAAAGTGGCATGTGAGTTACATCAGATGAGAGAAAATAAATGAGGAAAAGCACAAGTCCCTCAGTAACTTGAGAGGCAATTGGCTTTAATGGTGTGGGCAGCCTCCCTGGTTTGTTGATGTTATTAGATGAACAGAAAGGTCATTAGTATCTGGAAAGGGGCTCCAAAGATTCTCACAGTAAACAATTTGCCCTGGCTGTAACCATAGTGATTTGGGTAAATGAACACAGGTATACGGATTACTACTGTATTCCCTAGGCTGCCTATATTATTGCCTCAGAAGATATAAAAACAATTGAGGCTAATTGTATGAGAGTGAGTTTATTACAAACATAAATGGAAGGGGAAAAGAAACCAGATATATTGTTCAGAGCATTTTTTATCTCTTAATTTTATATATGTGTGTGTACATATATATGGTGTATAATAGACACATGCACACAAGAGCAATGGAGCTATACATACAAACACACACATATATATACATAGCTTGCATTCACTTTCAATATGAATTCATAGATGTGCTAAATTGAGTCTTCTTTTTCTAGGAGGAAGAAACTGTCCTTTGTAGATATGGTTTTGCTTGAATCTATGCCTCAATGCTATTTGAAGATAGAGGTTTCAGTAGATGGTCATCATACTCAAAAGTGAAATAAGAATGCCGCAACTACTCTTTTTTTCTTCCTGGAAGCTGAACAGAAAACAGAGTAGCTTGAAAGCTAAGAAAATGCATTTATTCCAGCTAAGACACTGGTATGATCTATTTTAACACAATCAGTAGCTCAATAGTCACCTACATTACTGTTGGTATCCTGCCAGTATACAGTAGCTGCATTTTTTTTTTTAAAGTTGCATTGCTCTCTTTTGTTACAGTGACAAAGAACCAGTCTTCATGAGGTGGTGTGATTTGCAGTATACAAACCCATTAAAAAAACACAAATGAAATCCCCAGCTGGGAAGGTCAAGTCTAATGAGGTGGGCTGTGGTGAGGAGTGGTAACTCACAGCATCCCCCATGTAGGCCAGAGGTGATTCCAAGTGAACAGCTGCTTATAATTATTATAATCTGACACTTTTCATCCACCTCAGGTGCTATTTTTTTCTCACAAGAGAACAGATTAATTGTATATCAACTGATATACATAAAAAAGGATTTGATAGAAGGCTTAATAAAGTAACATTAAATAGGCAATCCCACTGAAATTCTAATGTGTATATTCTTAATTAAATTCCCTTGTACTGTACAGTAATTCAGGTGCAGTCTGATTCCTTTTTCCTCCACTGAATATAAAGTTTAAAATTATTGTTGCTATGAAACTGAAGGCAAATATGAAGGGAAAACCTGCAAACCTGACCCACATAGGCCCCTCCAATGGAAAAGAGAAAAAAAACGGTTAATACCACAGCTCTCATTCTGCACTGTGTCTACATAGGCCTTCAGTATTCTAATGTTAAAGAATACGGTCTCCCATTAGAATTTCAATAGAACCCTGCTCCCAGGTGAAAAGGCAATATCCACATTAAAATGAAGATATTATTAAAAAAAAAGTACCATGTGCAGCAGTCTATTGACATCACTCTGGAGGGAAACTGTTGATTTAGAGGAGGATAGGTATCTGGATATGTGCTTAAATTGAACATTTAACAGTACCAGTTCAGCTGTTAATAGTATACATGAACTAAAGCGTTCAAACCAATTTTACAGTATGTCCTTAACAAAGTAAAATATAAACCAATATTGCACATGGAAAGAAATATTCTAAGACTGCTTTCCAAATATTGCAAGAATATTATGAAATTGCATGGTTCATTTGGCAGTGATATTTTTCCAAAACCATGTTTAGGTTTATGTGCAATGTTTAATCATATATATTTAGTGCCAACTGCTGAAAAATGACTGTAGCCTCATGATTCCCATGGCATTTCCTGTTGAAATGAATGAGACGCTCATGGGGCTTACTAAAGATTTCACTCTGGGCCTATTGAGACCCTGCTATCTCTCAGTGATTGGCACTGTGTATTTAGTATATATGTATTGGTAATGGTGAACCTCAAAACATTTGGAGGTTCGGTTTGGTTTGGATTAGCCCCCATTAGATCTGACATTTAGCCAAACCATGTTGGTATAAAACATAACTAAACATTTTATGGAGTGTTTCACACAATTGTGACATATAGTTCTTTTATAGTATTTCCAGTTCAATGGGAATTTGACCTACATAAGAACTCCAAGAACAGGCTCTATTTCAAGAACTTTTTCCATGCAATAGGGAATATTTTATAGCTATTGCACTTAGAACAAGCACTATTTATATGTTATTGTAAAGGCCAGTATTCTGATCTCACTACATCAGTATAAATCCAGAATAATTCCATTAACCCCAATGAAATGACTCTGGGTTTGCAATGGTATAATGAGATGTGGATCTAGCCTTACATCTCTTAGGAGCGTTTCAATAGAATAAGAATTTCCTCAAACCTTTGACCAAAACTCACAATTAGAGATCGGCCTGAATTACAGTTTTGAGATGCACATTCTGAACCAGACCCTAACTTCCAGAAAGTATGGAGGAGAAGATTTTGAATCTGGTGTTCAGGTTCCCCTCTACTTAAATTATTTTTAATCATTACTATTATTTATTTCTATTATAATCATCAGTGTGTTAGGGGCTTTAGGACCATAAAGGAAGGCAATGCCCATACTCCAAAGGGCTTCTCATCTAAAACACAAATGGAGAGATAGGTACAATATATATGTAAGGTTATCAAGGTAATAATGGCTCACCTCTCGGTAACACAACCTTTTAATAGATAAATGGATTATCCTCAAGTACACACAAGCTTGTGATAATCAGCTGGTTAATTCCCTGAAGGCAGCACAGGTGAAGTGGGGCTTCTGGAGGGTCTTGATGCACACAGGGTTTGCAGTCCATCTCAGAAATTGTATTCAGATTGGACCTATTCTCAGAGTCTAAAGAATACAGTTAATAATTTGAAGGTGTTTGTTTTGTTCATTTTTCCATATCTCTTCAGTTCCTGGTTTGAGATTGGACTGGAAGCTGATGTTTTGTGAAATGTTAAGATGGACAATTAGGATAACATTTCAGTAGCATTATATACCAAAATACCACAGGAAAGTTTATTCTTGCTGTATTGCTGACTTTGATGGAACTTGCAAGAATGTTTGTAGACTTCCTGGATATGAAAAAGATATGGATACACCTCCAATCATTTGAATGCTTATCCAAACCAAACAGAACCTCCAGTTTATGCAGGTTTGTTCACAGAAGCTCCAAAGGGAATTTATTCAGTATGGAAACTAGAGAATTAGGCTCACTGGGTCATTATTTTCCCCATGCCATATGTAAGGGAGTGGAAACTCTGTTACCTTCAATGTGCGTGTGCACTAGGTGTGGGGTGGGAAGCATTTTCCACCGTGAAAGAGTCAGGTGGTTTCACCCCTTATGCCCAAGTAACTGCCAGGTTCCAAAGGAGACAAGAGGCATCCATGTGGAGGCTCCTCTTCCCTGTTGACCTTGCTTTTGGACATTATTGGTCTAACAAAGAACCCCTAGACACAATTTCTCCTGAGCAGGGAGAAGGGGGATGCATTGCATGGGGAGCGGGTACACAGTGAAAGTTAGTGTAGAGTGGGTATAAAATGCTACCATTCCTCTATATTTTATATCCAGTCTGCAGTCATATGGCACATACCTAAATGACTATATGAGGTACAAGGTAGAGGAGAATCAGGCTCTCTGTCTTCTGTATCTCATGTCATTTACCCCTTCAGGTTTAGGAAGGAGAATCTGGCAAAGAACTACTGGCCTCCACCCTTCCCAGCTGTCATCATGGAAAACCACAGGGCCCCCGTGAATCCACAAGGAAGCTGGGACCAGGCCTAAGGGGCAGCACTCCTCAGTTATGCATGCTTCCATCTACCAGAATCCACCAGGGCATGCTTGCTTATGCACACAGAAGCAGAGGGGAGCATTTTGCTTCTGTGAGCACAATGCCAGAAGCCAAATCATGATCCTACTCAAGCTAATTGTTCTACCCCAAGAGTTGATTTTTACCTATGTATATTTTACACAATTACTACTTGAAAATAGAAGGCATTCTTTAATCAGACTTTACTACATTTTTCAAAACAAAATGGTGTAAAAATTATTTGTGTGTACTGCGTTAACCTTCCTGTTCAGCAAAGATGCTCATATTTACAGTGATGCATTCTGTCAGTGGGCCAGTGTATTGGTTTTCTGTGCAATGCTACAAAAGTACTTTAGGTTTCAGTAAAGAAAGAACTAAGAAAAATTGAGAAAAGTGAAGTCCAGAATTGAGACAATAGTTTTATAGCTTTCTAATGTAATTCTCAAGGCAGGGATTGTTTCATCATATGTGTGTATACACTATTCTTTGCATAATGGGGCCCTGATCCTGTTTGGGATTTCTAAACACTACCTCAATATGAATGTATATTAATAATGATAATAAATAGCTCCTTCTCTTGCTTTAACTAATGGTTAATAGGCAACAGTGGATTTTTTAAAACACATTTTACCTACTGGTTAATAGTGCAGAACTATTTAAGGATGTATAGCCATGTCTCAGCCAATCAGACTATGTTAGGAGATCCAAGGATACAAAGGGTATTATGAATGTTATACAGAAACATTTTAGATCTGGGCAAAATGGCAAAACATTTTCTGTGAATATATATTTGATTTCTTTTCAATTAGTTTGTTTCTTCAAAGTGTACGTTGTACCCATTTAGTGTTTTCTTTGTGCAAATGTTCTAGACAATGCATTTTATTGAGATGAATATCAAGTTCAAATGGTTTGCTCAGATTGTATATTCAACTGCAAAATTTGCAGTTTGCATTGTATTGTGTAGTTAGATAAATCATCCAAATTACAGAACACCAAAAATACCACATGGCTTATGTAACTAACCAATGCTGTGTGAATTTTTCAATGACCTGGTCACAGACAATCTGCAAAAGGAGAATTATTCACTGAAAAATAATGAATTAATAACGAATATCTTCAAGAAAATCTTGAGTTGCTCTAAGATAGTTCACAAAGAGAATAAAATGCAAAATTCATTGAGTACGCACTAGAATGTGCATAGTATATCCTTGAAGTTCGAGATTAGCCCACACTAAAGCCCCAGAACTAAATAGTCCCAATTTTTACATGTGTATCCAAGTGGGTCACAGTTCAGAATATAGCTATGAATTTCACAACTGCCTCCCTTTCCATAATGGGTTGAACTTGGTTCCAAAGAATCCTGAAATCTGAGCAGAAGTTAAAATCCCGATTCAAATGTTATGGCTTTGGCCCTCCTCTTTCTATGAACACCCACACAGTATGTAAATATACATTTCAGCAAGTAATTCAACAGCTATTCAGCCTTAATGGGCTCATTCATCAAAGTCTATTAGGCTTTTCCCCCTGAAATTTTCCATCATTGCTATCATTGGTGGCAGCAATACTGCATGTCCTAATGCAGATAAGGTGCTGGCGGCAGCTGGTGTTTCAACCACCATGATGTTTAAGCCTGCTCAGAGAAGGCTTAGATGAAATAGTGGTTAAATGTTGCCAGATACTGGTGCCCTGTCTATCCTTGGGCACCCATTGCTACCACTGGAACTGATGGTACCAATGGTGGGAAAATTTCAGGATAAAAGTCTAGAGTAGACCAGCTAACTCTCCCATGAAATGCAGAGACTTACCCCTTCACTTATCTCCTGCATCCAGTTTGCTTTGCTCCCTTATGCGGAATGCATCAACTATATGGGACATAGAAACTGCTGCCATCATCAATGAGCTAACCTAACTGGGTTCAAGACTGAGCTTGATAAGTTTATGGAGGAGATGGTATGATGAGACTGCCTGCAATGTCATGTAGCCTATCTGTGACTGGTAGCCGCAAATATCTCCAATGGCCAGTGATGGGACACTAGATGTGTCTGAGTTACTACAAAGAATTCTTTCCCAGGAGTCTGTCTGGTGAATTTTACCCACATATTCAGGCTCTCACTGATTGCCATATTTGGGGTCAGAAAGGAATTTTCCCTTAGGTCATATTGGCAGGGGTTTAGCCTTCTTCTGAAGCTTGGGGCGTGGGTCACTTGCCAGTTTAAACTAGTGTAAATGGTGAATTGTCTGTAACTTGAAGTCTTTAAATCATGATTTGAGGATTTCACTAATGCAGTCAGAGGTGATAGATCTATTACAGGAGTGGGTGGGTGAGGTTCTGTGACCTGCAATGGACAGGAGGTCAGACTAGATGATCACGATGGTCCGTTCTGGCCTTAAAGTCTATGAGTCTATGAGCTGTCTGCTCAGATTTTTCTGTAAGCATATAGTTAAAGTAACCATGGGAGAACAGCAATTAGATGAGAAGAGGCCCTGATTCAGCAAAGCATTTAAGAATGTTTTTAAAGTTAAGCAAATTCTTAAATGCTTTGCTGAATCAGAATCTAAGGGAGGTCACATTTAGCTATTAAATATTTTCAGGCAGTAGGGATAACAATGGGGATGAGTGGGAAACTGAAGCCGAGGTGAAGGTTGGGTGCAAAGGGAAAAGATCATTATTGTTTTTAATTATTGGAGATCAGAGGAGGAATCTCAAACAGGGAGAAAAAGAACTAAGGGCAAAAAACAGGTAAAGTTAAATCATGGCTCCAAATGTGATGGGAATCTAAAGCTGGGAGAGTAAAGTAAAAGAGAAGTTGACTGTCTCTATTTTAAACATCTCCTCACAAGAAGTATGGGTGGAATTTTGCCACTATAAGGACAAGGGCAAACACAAAACAATACTTTTGAAATCCATCACTTTAAAATATCAAATAAGCCCAGTCCCTCTTTGGCACAACATCTGAGACTGAGCATCTCAAAACATGGTTAAATGGATGAGAATATATTTTAAAGTGACAAACAACAAATCACTTTAATTAAATGTGGGGACTCCTTTTTCTTAAATAGAAAAAGAAAATTTGTCTTCCAAAGTCCTCACAGCTGAGCTATGTGCAGAAAATATGTAGGTTGTGTTTATTCTTGGGAGCAGAACTCCACTATGTATTTCTTTGATTATGCCCATATAAGATGATAGTTTTTGGATATCAGTAACCATTGCTGTCCTCTAAATTGGACTGTTATAATAAATTAAATTGAAAGTTGGGGGTTAGTGTTGTATCAGGTCATTGTAATTACATAACATGGCCATTAGAGTCTCCATCCATAAATTGGCCACAACATAGGTAAAATTATCAAATTACATTATTGGAGTAATATTAAAATCATGTGAGCAGGTTTTAAACCCCAGTAGTTCATGAACTTTTTTTAATATCTGCCAAGTCGAACAATGGGACCCTTTTCAATCCCCTAGTGAACACCTATTAAAACCACAATTTACAACTCTACATATCATCTAACGTGTTAACCAGGTGTTCCAGTGTTATTGTTTGAAATTCTACCTAGGTTTAAATCAAATGAAGAAAAGCCAAAAGTCCAATTAAAATCCCACATTGCCTCTTTATCGTGTGTAGGTGAAAGACATTTGTTATAGATTTAATGGCAGAAATCTCATAAAATTTTAGGCCATCCTCTTTTCTTCCCAGTTTCTTATTTCTTACTTAGATTCTCACAGCTTACTGGCATTTCCTGTTCTTAACTGTAGAAAAAAAGTAGAATAAATCTAGGAATTTCTGGCTTAATTTTAGTAGCATCCTGGACACTCTAGCTGAATTTGACAATTGAGTGTTGTCATGGGATATTAAAATCCTGCACTGGGCCCATTTAAGCTATTATTTCATAGGCTGTCCCTTAATCAGTTCCATCCCTCTGCTATGTGCTCTTTGCCAATGTGTCTATTTTATTTAATAGTTCAGTGACAACAAATTTATGTTGCTAAGCTCCAAAAAGTAAACCTTACCAAAATACCTCCCCAAACTGCCTTTACAGACATCCACCAAGGTAATATGGAATTCAGTTGTCTTCACTTGACCATAATTACTTCCAGACCCAAACTGCCTATCTTTGTCTTTGGATATTTTTCTCATTCCACCCCATACCCAAAATAGTAGTGTTACTTTACATTTATGGTTTTCTACTTAAATTTCACTGTCACTTGCCCCTCTTACCTTTGATTTTAGCAGACCTTGACATTTAACTATAATGCCCTGGTTCTCCCTCCAAATATATGTTTTCTTCTTTGTTTAACAAAAGACTTGGGTTTTCAATGCCCAATACAACAAATTAATTTTCTTTCCTTGAGACAATTCTTTCTTTTCTTAAGAATTAAAACAGAGACAGTGAAAAAAAATTAACAGTTGTCTCATTAATTTGAAATACATTGAATAATATGATAAATTAGAACAAATATTTGTACAGAATTAGTTGCTGGCAAAAAAAAATGTGTCAGTTACAGCACATCTGTTCTCTTTTAGGCTTTACTTAAGAAAATAATTCTTGCCAGACTTTTACCCACCCATAATAATTACACAATTTTTACAGATGTAGTCTGTAACAGCTTCACTTTGGTCCAAAACCTTTAATACAATTTGCAATGAATTTACTTCTTGGCTGGCACTTCATTATGTTTTTGCAATAAAGGGACTGAAGTAAAGTCATTTGTTTCCAGCTCTGCACCTTTTACTAACATTTTCATAAAAAAACCCTGCTAGGCTAGAAATGATTGTTGCCATCATCACTACTGTTACTATTGTGACTACTACACGTTTTGCATGAGGACTTTTAGTTTGGCACTCACCCTGGGCCTGTTTTCTTTATTCTTAATTATCTGTTCTTTGGGAGCACTAGGCTGGAGGAAAGGGTACTCATGCACATCCAGCTGCAAATGATGAAAAGTGTGATTTCCACCAATATTTAAAAAGAATAATACTAATTATTGGAGCTAGGCCCTAACTACAAGATTTGGATCCAGATAGCTCCACATGTCAGGGGTTCTTAGGATTGAGGTTTGGTTTGGCCAGTTAGGATGCAAATTTATATCCAACATTCAGGCATGTTCCGATTCAGGCTTTTGGTATAGGCCAATCTCTAATTATTATAGTATGACAGCCAGTGTCACTGTCGTTGGAGGCTGACTTGCATTTAGACTGATATACAACACTTTTATCAATCAGATGTAAGCATTTTCTCTTACTGGAACTTGCCATGAAATACTTTGTCCATAGTACAAATGACTTCTGATTTCTTTTAATAATGAAGAACAATATTACTGTTTTCTACCACAAGGAGTTAGAAAGTGTTTGGGTTTCTTTTTCAGTCAGATTTGGCTACCCTTATTCATACTGAACAGTATCTTCCTTTGTGAGAAGTCCCAGTGAAGTCAGTGGGCCAGATCCTTGGCCCCTACTAAAATGTGTGCTACCAGATGTGAAAGCAGGACCATAAAGCATTTAAGGCAGTTGAGGATTCCTCTTGTGCGTGAAAAGCTTACGATGTCATTAAGTCAGAGTAGCTAGCTATATATCACTCACTCCCCCACCCCTCCTCTCCCAGCCAGCCTGGGCCAGAGGCTACTCTAACTTGTGCTGGGAGCCAGTTCAACACCTAAACAACTACTCATCAAACAGAAACTCAGTGCAACTGAGGATTCAGTCCAGAGGAGTAAGGTCACTCTCAACATGAGTAAGAGAGGGTGCAGAATCAGGCCCAATGGGAGTACTTATGCTGTACAGTAATACTCAGCATGAGAGAGAACCGCAAACCAAACTGGACCTAATGGGATTACCTGGGGAGTAAGGTAATACTTCAGCATGAGGAAGGGCAGCAGAATTTGTGACAGTGATTTGAAATGTTTTTTGGCCTTCAATGCTAATAATTGCGCATATACACTTAGAACCATTATGGATCTATGCCATTATGACTTTGTTGTTATTACAATTCATGGCATAAACTGTAGCCACTCTCAACTGCTATATGCAACAAGGCCAATTAAGAGTAACTGAAATGGCTGAATTTAGCAGGGCCAGTGACATGAAAATGGGTTCAAAAGAGCAATGCCCTACATTGCATATCAATGGCAGTTGGCACACTCGTTTTTAATATTACCAGTTAAACATGCATTAGAGATTTAAAAAACAGCATTTGAGTAATGAGAATGGTTTGACTTAAACTTATAAAAGCCAGTAACAGGGCCAGCTCCAGGCACCAGCTTAACAAGCAGGTGCTTGTGGCGGCCAAGGGAGAGGGGCAGCACCTGCGGCAATTCAGGGGCAGCAGGTCCCTCACTCCCTCTAGGAGCGAAGGATCTGCCGCTGAACTGCCGCTGCCGATCGCGGCTTTTTATTTTTTTCCAATTGCCGTTGCCGATCGCGATCATGGCTTTTTTTTTTTTTTTTTTTGCTTGGGGCGGCAGAAATGCTGGAGCCGTCCCTGGCGAGTAAAAGGTGACCTGCAAATGCATTTAAAAAAAATAATGTATTTTAAGATTTACCTGCTTTTCTTTTAGAGCTCCCAAAAAGTCCAGATCAGCTACAGACCTCAAACTTTTACCCAGAGGAATGGTATATTGACCATAGAATGCAGATGCAGCCTGCAAACCACCTCCCAGGGACAGGTAAGTTTTATTTACAATATTACATAATTATTTCCTTGTGATTAAAGCTACAGTTATAAAATTCAATTTTAAGAACCACACAGCATTCTACATTATTATTGGTATTGCATTAGTGGTGTGGATGGTGCTTTTCAACTGTACACAGGGCCTGATTCACCTTGGCCTTGCACCCTGGGCAATCATTTGCATCTCTGTAAAGTGGGGGTAAAACAAGACCATACTGATCTGGCAGCCTGTTTATACCTATTTTGTACTCATTTTGCTCTGGCATAGGGTGCAAGACACTGGAGACTTGGGTCTAAGGTATCTTGCCTGAAGATCTCACAGTGCCAGGCCCTGATACTGCAAAGACTAATTTTACATGTGTGTAGTTCCAATGATAAATTAGATCAATGTGTAAAATTAAACACATGTGAAAACCTGAAGGATAAGGCCCTAAAATCCCAATCCAACTCCCACTTAAAACAATGGGAGCCTTTTTCTTGACTTCAGTGGATGCTGGATTAGGCACTTAATGGCCCTTTCCTCCAAAATATAATGCCTATGCCCATGAGTTCAGTTACTCCTACACAGAGTTCCACTAGTGTCAATGGGACTCTGTGCAGAAATAACTATACTTAATGTGTGCAATGCAGGATTGGCCCCTCTGTGATCATTAAGACTACTCAAATGGGTAGTTTATTGGGTAGTTAAATGGGTTGTAACACAGGTCAAAGTGCATATGAAGGTAGGGAAAGGATGTACCATACAATTAATCTGAATCTGGTGTTTCACTGTTTCATGCACATTGTAAATTCAAGTTACCTTTTT
>NC_088797.1:104851822-104921822 GCF_011386835.1 Chrysemys picta bellii
ATCTCTGTCTCTTATTTCCAAATGATAAAAAATACCACATCTTTTAAGTTCTAGACTGTCATTAATTAATTAGTGGTATACGGTGTGCATGCATAGAAGGCTCCTACATGAACAGCAAAAAAGGACCAAAAACTTAATCAACTATATTTTTTTACTATCATCAACAGTCCTCCTATTATGGTTTAAAAAGAGTGATGTTCCAAAAAGTATGTCAACATTGAAGCTGGGGCATCAGTAAATTCTATTCCAATGCTTTATAGCATTGTGAGGTTTATGCAAATACATCTTTTGAGTAAGATTTCACAAGAGCTCAACACTGATTTAACTCTGCACCCACTGAATCACTGGGAGTCACCCCATTGACTTGCTGCATTAGTATCATATCTATTTATGCTTATTTTGTCACATCTGTACACAGAATGCTAAAACATGAAAGTCCAATAATTTCATAAAAATCCCAAGTTTGCTTCTGATTTAAATGAGTAACAAGCTTACTCTATACATACAACAGATTATTAACTTGCTAAGATACTAGTAGCATATTAAAGGAATATTGTGTTATGCTAGCAAAACAAATAGAAAATAGAAACTTGTTAATGCAAAAGATTTTTTATATCATTGGTAACGGGTCATCTTTTGGTATTCAAATAAGTAAACTGAATTCCATCATTGCACATTCCAGCTCCCCCACCTCCATCCCTTAGACTAGTTGAAAGCAAATCCACAAGATGGAAAATGGTCAATATATTTATGAGAGGTTTAGGTCACAGTATTTTGAGTTTGATTTTTTTTTTTGAAGGATGCAATTAAGTGAGACATTAGTTTTATAGGCTTGCTTGTCCTTTTGTATTGCCAAACTCTCAATTCCTAATGTGAATAACTGGTCCCATTTTCAGTTCAGCTGTGTTTCATCTTTTGTGGGGACTCTTTGCAGCTGTGTCTCTGCAATATTTGTCCAAACAAAAATATGTTTCAAACTTGTGAAAACTATGTCCCCAAATATGCACTTTGTATTTTTTCAGACATGATTTTTTTTTAAAAAAAAGCTTGAACTTTGTATCTATTTTAATATTTAATTTTCTCTTTGAAAATTCCACCATACTGAGAGAAAACATCAAGAGACACAGAGGGAGATTTTCTTTTTAGGGCGAATTGTGACCAGCTCAGAAACAGGGCCTAGAGGGGGAGGACAGGACTAGAAATATGGCAGCCTGGGAAATATTATATATACATGTATGTGCATACATATGTCAGTGTACTGTTAATACACAACTGTATAATCTCGAAGCTCTTTCTCATGTGAGTCTACCAGGGCCTCAAATTAGTCTCTTTGTCTGTATGCATGTATATTTGTGTCTGCCTACTGGCAAGTCTCTTGCATATGTGCATGCATTCATGTATACAACTGCATGTGTTTTTATGTGCATCTGTTTCCATTGACTGAAAGTTGGACAGGGCCCTAAGTGTACATATCTCTTGGATAGCAAAAATGTACTACATCAACAAAATAGAGAGAGATCATCTTACAGCTCACTAAAGGGTTTCTCTTTCAATAACACAAAAAGCCATGTTTCTTTCTTTAAGATATCTGTATGCAGAGTGCTAGTTTCTAATAGCCATCAGAACATTCCTAAAAAGAAGTCCAGAGAGATAGTGGACAGAGCGATGCAGCTTGCAGACTTATGATTTTTTTTAATTCTGTCAGTTGGATATTGACTGACTTTCTAATGCACACTCCTCTAATTCTTAATTAGAATGACATAGCTAATTAATAAGTTTTTTCCAATTATAAATTAACTTAGGATCAGAACTCTGGCTTTGCATGTAATTTCCTATAATCACTAAAGCTACTGCAAAAACATGTCTCCTACCAACCGTAACTTTTTTATTTAACACAGACAGACAAGTTCTCACTGGGTTTAAATTTTACAGCAAATTATCTCTGTTGGGATTTAAGAAGGGAAATTTAAAAAAAAATTCACAGGAGTTTTTTTCCTTTTTTTTTTATGCCCCCCCTTTCTTTCTTAAACAAAATAGCATCCCTTAATGGACAATTTCTTTCTGAGATTTAAAAGGAATTCATCTTAATATTTTAATGTTATTACAGGGAAGGAAGAAAGAGAGCAGGTGATAATTCGTTTTTTCATAACTGTTACCACCTTTTCATGGTTTCTGCAAAAATGATTTGGGAGGATCCCGCATGCTGCTCATTTATAGAATCTTAACTGGAGAGACACTTATCTCTTTAGTAATGAACCAGTGTAATTAAAGGTGGGAATGTGGAAGAGTTCAGGCACTGGCAACATGTCACATAGTTGGCTGCTGCAATTCCTCAGTGGTTTATCAAAGACTACTCCTTTAATATGGAGATTACACTTATGTACTTGTCTGAACTTGAAAGGCATTTGCCTAATTTACTTATTAATGAGATGTAAATCTATTTGTACGGCACGTCACAAGTTTCCTGAAATCGCTGCTACTTAACCGGTGATAAACCCTATGATTTAAATGAAAAATAATACATTTAGCTTTCCACATTCATTCTGTTAAAAATTGATATAGTCTATGTTAAATTTATTAATATTGCTTGCTGTCATTCAGTTTGCAGCTCTTACTGAAATATGACTTGACAGCGGCCGCATTAAAGATGTATGCCATTGTATTCAACAAAGATTAATGGAGCCCGGTAAAAATAGCTGTAAAAGAGAAAGTGATCCGAATGTAAAATCAGTGAATTAAATGAGGCCTTGCATACCATTTGTTAATATGCATGAGGAGGGAGGCAGCGAATGAAAATGTCTCCCTGCAAAGTTCATTTGGGAATGTTTCAATATTGTCTGAATATCACCAAACTATCGAACAGCAGCTTAATAGAGCCCCATGTACCACAGAGGTCTGTGTATGTGCCCTGTGCAAAGCTAGAAACAAAAAATAGAATCATTTGCAAACAGAACTAGAAGCCTGGAGTAAAAATAATTATAATATAATCATAATAAAATAAATCCATATGTATGATACATATGGTATAGTTGTCTTTTTTTTCTTCCCCTCTTCTCAGTCTGTCTATAGTGCAGGCTTTCAATATTAAAGCCACGTGTGATATAGAGCTTTAATGTTATATGCTTCTTTTTATGGGAGAATTGTATGCAGTAACACTTAAAGGGCTTAGATTCCAAGGATTTATAAGAGGTTAATATGTCTGTCTGTCTCTCTGTGTGTCATATCTATTCATATTCTGGGATCTATGTAGTGAAAGATTTTGCACACTTCTTTTAATATTATTTTCCAGGGTTGATTTATTTCAACAACCCTCATTATAAAATGCTACTGAATTCATAACCTACCAGGTTAAGACTTTCAAATAAATTAGCAGTGACAGAAAATAGTATGCAGTAATCATAATGTAAACATCACATATTTATCAATCAAGACACTAAAGTAGTTTGATGGACTTGAGCTATTACTGATAGACTTGCTTTAAGATTTGAATATGTTTGCTACCTCAAGATTTCACAGAATAGACTATTCTGAAATATTTTTCTTCGGTAATTAAAAAGAAATATAATCTGGCTAGATCTTTGGTAGTAAAGTAGTTAATGCACCAGGAAGACTGTCAGCTTGGAGGCAATTTGAAGGGATAACGTGCATATGTATAGTGTAAAACATTGTAGAAAAGCTCTGCCTAAAGCATTAACTTTCCCAAAAGGTTAAAAATCAGTGTTTGAACTCAGAACAATTTAGATGAATTTTTATTCTGAGGTTCAGTTTATTTCACGCATTTTGCAATCTCAATAGGTAGCACAATCTGTATAATACAGCAGTCCACAAACCTAGTTCACAGGATTCTAAGCACCAATCAGGTTTATGCTTCTTTGCTGATTTTGCTGAAGGGGAATGGGCTGGGGCCTTGACCTGGCCTCCATTATGGTCACTGATGAAAGAAGGGTTTGGGCCCTGTGTTGGTAAGCTAAGCAGTGTTCCAAGCAGTTATTGTCTGGGTACACCACAAGAAGGACAGGAGACACTTGTTATGGATTTTAATCAGGCCGCAACTTTATTATATAGATGTCTGGGATTACCCAGCAGATAAAGTGTACAGGTCAAGCAAATCCACGTTTATTCAAATCAATTCTCCAGGGCTTCCACCAGCCCCCCCTTTGTTTCCATCCAGGTCCCCCAGCCGACCCCTGGCTTGAACCTTACCATCCATCACCCTTGTAAGAGGGTTAAGGTGGGCTATGAGAACAGGGTGGGGGTGGTGGGGGAGGGGTGGCTCCCTGCTGTACCAATCAGAGGAGTCCCCAACCCCCTCCCCCGTTCTGTTCCTTTATCCAGTATCTCCTTTTAAGTCCTTTACCAGGCCATTTATCTGGTCACTGGTTGCCTTCCCTATGGAGTACCTGCACTGAACATCCGCCCAACCTTACAAAATAAGTTGCGACATATGGCCTACCACCTTTTCTTCTCACCAGAAAAAGCCCATCCTCACACCCGCTGTGGGGAAGGCGAAAAAACCTCACTCCATCGAAGCCAATTCAGGTGATGCGGGAAAAATTCCTTCCCAGCCCCACTTTAAAAGGAGCGACTAGTGTAATGCCCACAGCAGGTCCTAACCCAGCCTGCCATTCACATCCACTAGGGGAGGGAGTGTGGGTACTGGCTTCCTCGCTGGGTGGAACAAAGAGACTTGCCCCACCAAGGTTTTGTACCTTTATGCCCTTCTGATGTCACATTCCTGGGAGGGGGGGGGTGAGTCATTGCTGCAAAACTGACCACCGAGCACCTTTTTTACAGCAGTTTCTGACCTCCTTCCTTCTGCCCTCCTCTCCTCCCCCCCACACACAAAGCAGAGCTGTCCTTCCTGGGTATGCCCCAGACAAACTCTTCCCCACCTTAGCTCCTCCTTTTAAGTCCTTTACCAGGCTTATTATCTGGTCACTGGCTGCCTTCCCTATGGAGTACCTGCACTGGACGTCCGCCACAAGGAGGCGCCAGCAATTTACTTGGCTGCCTCCCCCTAAACCCAGCTGGGTTCCCAGACATCGCCAAATGGCCTCTTACCTAGCAGCCCTACTGGGGACAAAGAACCCATTGTCCCATGTGTGATCATCAAGGGGCACCAGCAGCTGCATTGTCCTTGACCAAGTACTGCAACACCCTCCCTCCACGGAGGGCCGTACAGGAGACCCATTCTCTGGATCCTTGAATTGACAAGACTGCTTAAGAGAAAACAAAATAAACAACTTGTAAGCCTGGAGTCAAAAATCTCAATTCCGCCAACCCTTTGCTGGCTTCCTCACTGTGTGGAACAAAGAGACTTGCCCCACCCAGGTTTCATATGCCCTTATGCCTCACATTTCTGGCGGGGGGGGGGGGAGTAGTGAGTCATTGCTGCAAAGCTGACCACCAAGCACTTTTTTACAACAATTTCTGACCTCTTTCCTCCCCTCCCTCGCCCCCGCAAAGCAGAGCTGTCCTTTCTGGGTAAGCCCAGACAAACTCTGCCCCACCTTAGTTGTGGTGCAGTCATTTGTGTGTTGCATGTGTTTAAGGCCAAACCTACTGTGATTCGCATCCTTAAAAACTGCATATAAGTAACAAAACTTGGAATATTTATATGTGAGGCCATGGGAGCCTTGTATTTCTATCTTTGAGAGGTTAAAAGGGGAACTATTCCAGATCTTTTTAAATGTCTTGTTTTGTACTGAAGGAGTGGGCCAAGCTATAAACATGACAGCTAACTTAAAACATGATCTCTTTTACAGGTATTGAAATTTTGCTATTAAATTGACTCTTGTCATTTGGAGAGGAGAAAATCAATGGTAAGTACCTCTCTTTTTCTTCCAAGAACCAAACTAGCAGGCAAGGGAGAATGAGAGCCAAAACCAAGCTAAAACAAAAAGCAACACATTAACTTTTAATATCTTATCTATTTATTCTATTTTGCTGTCTCTCAAGTAGCCTGGTGTTTGGTTACAACAGTATCTGTCTCTGTCCATGTGTTTAATATCAATTATAAAGCAAGCCCATTATATCACATACACCAAATCTACGTGATTTGGGTTTTTTTCATTTTCATTCAACTAGCAGTTTCAAAAGATTTTCATCATTGATATGGAAAATCTCTCAGGCTTGGTCTACACTACCCCCCCTAATTCGAACTAAGGTACGCAACTTCAGCTACGTGAATAACGTAGCTGAAGTTCGAAGTACCTTATTTCGAATTAGTTGAAACTTACCTTGGTCCACACTCGGCAGGCAGGCTCCCCCGTCGACTCCGCGGTACTCCTCTCGGCGAGCTGGAGTACCGCAGTCGACGGCGAGCACTTCCGGGTTCGACTTATCGCGTCCAGACTAGACGCGATAAGTCGAACCCAGAAGTTCGATTTCCAGCCGTCGAACTTGCCGGTAAGTGTAGCCAAGGCCTCAGTCTTCCTCTCAGTAGTAAAATGAACCATAGGGGCAATCTTTTATTTCTTGCATCTCTATAACCCGCAACTGACTTCTGTTGGAGTTTGCAGTGCACCAAGAATGCTGGCTCAGGGTCCAAGTATAAGTTTGAAATGAATGGGGGAGGGGAATCCTTTCCCATTTTGATTGAACATTTCATTACATTAGACTTTGTCATTTTCAGAGTAGGGATCAAATTCTGTCTTGGGGAAACTTTATTGACGTCAGTGCAGCTGTGTCCATGCACACAAAGGCTGAATTATGCCCATAATATTATGTTTATCTGTATGGACACATAAAAATACAAAAATGAAAAATACATATAAAAAAGGCAAAAAGTTTGATCCTCCTGTTCCCAACTTCATCTGACATAATTAATTAAATCCATCCATAGGGCCACTGTAATTGTACTGACCTCCTTTGTAAAGTGCTTTGAGATCTGCTGCTGAAAAGTGCTATGTAAGAACTAGATATTATTAATGAATAATAAGTATTACTGATGGGCAGGAACATGTGACTGCTGCTTCTGAAGTGCTTCAACTTCTGCTATACCCCACAGACACAGTGTTCTGAAAGGCAAACTCTTTGCTCTCCTTTCTCTTCTTTCTGAGCTAAGTACAAGTTACTCTTAAAAGAATGAAAGGCCTCAGCATAACGTCGTAACAAATTCACATAGTAATAATAGCCTACTCCCAAACTTCTAAACATTATTCCTTTACTCACTGTCATCTTTTTTATTCAACCCACCTCAAATATTGGCACTTATGCCCAATGCTATGCATCTTCTATGAGAATTGGATGGTTGCCAGTTGTCAGGTTGCCCTCCATCTTGTAAGATGACCATCTGGGCAATCAGTGATGGGGAGGCAACCTAATTTTTAAGTAAAATAATATCAGAGATTATTTGAAATGAAGGGATAGCTGAGCAAAGTGCAATCCTTGCAGAAACCATTGTGCAACAGCAGAAATACTGATGGAAAAGAGTAAGGCAGAATTGGCATCATTGTAAATCTAAATTTTGCCAACCATTAACTGCTGAAAATTATAGTAAATAAAATAATGAAGAATGGCATCTACTCAGTCTTCCAAACTTATGCATCATATTTTAGGCCAAATTCAGACCTCCACTGAAATCAATCACCCACTAATACCAGGTCTGAAGTTGTAAACAGTAACAATCACACTTACCCTATATTTGTTAAAGGCAGAAATGTTTATTTCTTGCCTAAAAAAGTTTGGTCAATTTGCCATATGGAAGAAAAAAACATTTTACATCAAAGAAAAGTAACTACGTATCATTCTGCAAGCTTCACAGAGACTGAATTTCAACATTAAAACACAGATTGTTGTACCACTTGTCTCATTATAAAATGTCTTCAAGCTGATCATCAAAGCTGGTGAGGACACTAACCTATGAATCAAGAGACATGGGTTGTATTCCTGGCTTGTCCAGTGAACTGCCTGGGCAAGTCATGTCACTGCTCTGTGCCTCAATTTCCCCAGCTGTAAACTGGGGATAATGTTGCTGATCCCCTTTGTTACACTTTGCGCTCTTCTTATGGAAAGCACTATGTGAAAGGTAGGTGTTATTAGGAGTAGTAATAATAATATTTCAGAGCCTTTGTAACACGCTTTAGGTGTACAGATTGAAAGTGCTAGGTCTTATTATTTCACAAAATGCAGAAGTCCAGATATGACTGGGAGGTCATATGGATAACTGGATTTATAAATATGCAGCAATTACTTAATACAATGAATTCACAACAGGCATTAATCAAACATTTCTTCTTGATCTTCTGTATTTGTGTTCCATCATAGCACTTTTAACATTAAAATCATTGTATTGCTGTTTTGGTGGTGGATGGGGGTGGGGCTATGCAAGGAGGAAAAGACGGAAAAGTCATATAAGTTAGATCAAGAAGGCTAAAAAACAAGCTGCTTACTTAAATGGGAATTATTATTTTTTAAACAGGAAGGCCCCCCAATTTTTCTTTGTGAACAAAAAATTAAGCAAGAGGAAAAGGTTAATGTGATGGTGGGGATGACAGCATCCCTTCATTTCCCTATGAACAAACGTCATTGCTCAGGGAGCGCGTTGCCATTTAACCTGCTCTGAGTCAGTAACCCCATGTGTTAAATAGTGCCACAGAGGAAAACAAAAGGGGAAAAAGAGGTGCAGCAGCAGCAGTTGTGTTCAAGGAGAAATGTGTTTCACTGCTACAGGAAAAATAAATAAATGAATAAAGCACAGCAAATGACTGTGGCAGTGGCAGGGAAGTGAAACTCCAAATCGGCACAGGCACTTTCCTTAAGACTTAAGTAAAATTCCCACCTATATATGCCTAAACGACTCTTTGAACAATAAAAAGTCATTAGTGACTATAAAATTTTGCAGAAGGCTGATGGAAGGCACTTTGCATTTGACTTTCACCCACTTGATTGGTGCTGTATCTCCTATTTGACCTGGTGCAGGTTCTGGAAGGTGTGAGAGCTCTAAATGAACAGCTGAAGTGACCACAAATTCTGATTTCAGTGATGAATAATACTTAGGACTTACACAGCACTTTTCTTCCTCAAAGTGCATGTTTTTTATGGTCTTGTGTTTACATAAGAAATCATGAAAGATCAACTTAAGAGACTGTGCAAAACATGCTAACTGAACAATTTTCCCATTTTCAATGGTACAGTGGGCACGACCTTTGGGCCATTACCAAATCCATAACACCAAGGTTGAGAGAGCAAGTGATACACTACTTGTCAAGCAGAATCTCTAACACATGGCTTCATAAGTATCTTACACTGGAATAATTCTCTTTTTGCATCTCATATACAGTAGCTAACAATATTGTAGGAAGCTAGGTACCTGACTACCCATCTGACTCCATAGGTGCTATGCATCATGGTTGGCCTCCTTTTATTTTCCCTTTCAACCCCTGCTTTAAAAAGATTGTGGAGACCCTGTAATACCTCAGTTCTAAAATCCTAGCCATGCCCCCGACCTTATGTGTTATTGCTACAGTCAGTGTCCTTCTGCTTTAATTTCTCTTTCCCTGTAGAGAGGAGAATCTCTCTCTCTCTCTCTCTCTCTCTCTCTCACACACACACACTCCTTGCATGTTCGTTTCAGGGAATTTCACTCATATTTACTTATGCTACTACCTTTATCTAAAGAGCTTCTGAACTTGACCAAAACATGTGCTCTTTTGAGGAGGGTTGGTAAAAACTGAAGCGAATATCAGCTTGTTGGCAGCCCTGCTTCTCCAGACTTCACTTGAAAGAGAAAAAACAATCATTCACATCCTTCACATTTGGTAGGATTGAACATTTCAAGTTCAGGGGCCTGATTCTTTATCTGCTCCATTCACTGCAGGATACACGTATCTGTCACCAAAGTGATGCTTATCCTGTAAAGGGCGTTGATGGGAGAATCAGGCCCCAGTTCATCACCAATGTTTTTTTTCCTTTCCACTATAGATCAGAACCAAACTACTTAAGAACCTTTCTCCAAACCCAGCATTTGAGAACAGTATAGTAATTCACAGGGGGAAAAAATCTGATCTGTAATATTTGGGCAATATTTTGTAGTTGATTGCCAATTAGGATTTTTTGGTTTAAGCATGAATGTCTGGCAAATGCAAACACTGGCACTTCAGCACAACACATACCTTTTGTTGTTGGGTTTGTTTTTATTTTAATGCAGGGTTTGCTGCAGAGGGATGTCAATGGAGAGTGCATTGCAGTATATCCCTGTGTGTGCAATGACATGAACATGACTGCAACCATAGTTACTCTTCTGTGTATTCTGCTGCAGCAATTTCATTAACTGTAAACCTGTTCACTGTTTGCCAATGAGCTATCGCTTGTGTTTGTTTACAAATAGGTTTAGCACTGAAGATTTGTGGGTATACAAGAAGGATCTTTCCACAGAAAGTCATTCTCCCGAGGAAAAAATTAACTAAATTCTACTGGTAAAAATTTACTTTTCAAATACGTTCCACGTTTACTATAAATAGCCACAGTCTGTCAACTCAACTAAGCAAGTCCTGGGAGCTTCCCTATTAAACGAGACCATTTGGAAGGCAGCCTTTGTCTTAAATGGGTCTGTAGACAAGGCATGTGTTGGTTTTTGAGTAATCCCAGCCTGTTTATAATCTCATCTATTACATGGAGAGGATATGAAAATAGTTCCCCAATGCATGAAAATTATCTATACTCTAGTGCAGACAATATAGTCAGTCTACTGAAAATAATAGAGTGAACTCAGCTACGCAGTTTATTCCAATGTGTAAAGTCTTTGTACATCATGATATCAAATAGTCTACTGAAAACATCATCCTCATATAATTGTATTATACAAGAGTAGTGTCACCTTTTGTTTAGAAAGGTACCATTACACTTTTATGATATACTTTAAGAGGGACTAGATGATACCATTGATTCTTGTACTAGCATTTTACATCAAAAGACCTATGTCTGCAGTCCAGGGCACTGAAATCACAAATGAAGTGAATTTAATGGTCTAAGTTTGGTCTCCAGAGAACAACAGAATAGTTAGTACCATCATAAAGTCTGACAATGTAGCCCTTTTGGCAGGTTTTTGTTGATAATAGGCTTGAACTGCAATCTTTTTACCATGGTATAAGAGGATCTTTTAAAGCAGGGTTGAGATATAAGAAGGAAGAATAAAGTAGGGAAGGCTGCAAAGTACAATATTGTGCACACCTGCACCATAGCTAAAGTAAGGTTAATGCAGTAATATCTGTGTGAAAACTGCCTCACCCCCCACATTAAAAGGAGCTTATCATTAGGGATTACCTAGCCACTGCACCAGCTGCAAGTCTTTACTTAAAGACTTAAAGGTAAAGCTCTTACAGTTCCCAATCCAGTGACATTTGCAGCTCACTATAATTTATTGAATATCTTCCAAAGAGCAAACACAAGATTTCTCTTGGTACTGTTTTAGTTGGGTTGTAAACGTTTGCCATTTACCAAGAAGAAAAATAAATAAATAAAGGCAGGCACATTTACACTTTTGCAAAGCATCATGTAATATTCTGAACCTGTCTGTTCATGCTGACTCTTTTCATGTTCAATCAAAACACTGTTTACTCACTTAAAGTCTTCTTATAGCTCAGCTATGAAGTACAGTACATGCACACTTTCAAAGCTTTCATGAAAAAGCAACTTGTTCCCACATTTCATTAAGAAGTGCCCTGCTTGTCTAAAGTGTGATTTAAAAAAAAACAAAAACTTCCTGTAATAGGCATCCAGAAATTTTCATTCTTCAGCATTTACAGAGCCATGCTAGCTATACCTTTAGAGACTTAACACAGTGAAGACTCTTCAAAAGAGAATTTACTGAGGTTCTCTCCATTTATAAGGAGTGACAACCTATCATTGAAGACTAAAAGGAAATAGTTAAATAAGCCAAATTACATGCTGGGTGATGAAACATTTTCTTCGCCTTCCCAGTAACATGCATGCAAATTATATTAATAGGCTATAATTATGTAAACTTTATTATGTGTGTTAAAGATAATATTAAAATTATAAGACAAATGACACTTAATCATCATTGGAGGGTAATGATAAAAAAAGTCAGCAAAATTAACAGGCATCATCATGGTTGTTGTGGTTGCTATAGCTAAAGGAGCATGATGAACCACACCATTTTATATAATACTACTACTTAACACTTGCACTATGCAGTTCACCGTCAAATGGCTTTACAAACATTAACTAATTAATATACAAGCATTTGGGGCCTGTTTGCTAAATACATTCCCTACCTGTGCAAATTCACATGCTGCACATGCTTAAACTAACTTGTGAGTTTTTATTATTATTTCTTCTTAACCAGTCTGCTTTATCAAAGTTAATTTACCAGGTTAGCAAAATCACACATTGTAGCCTATTGAATACAGAAGAGTTGGATGAAACAAACTGATGATTAATGTGCAGGATCGATCACTTGGAAACACAATCCATATAAAAGCAGTTCTGCTGACACTTCCTATGCGGAGGCAGAACTTCAGCTGGTGTAAATTGGCCCAGCTCCGTGGACTTTAATGGCCCAGCAGAGGATCTGGCCTGTATTGTTTTAATTCCCCTTTTCCTTTTCTCATACTAGGAACATTTCCATGAAACAGAATTGCAGTTGTTTAGTATTTCAATTGATGCTTATTCCTTAGGGAATAAGGGACAGAGCAAGCCTTGCACGCTCCAGAATGCAGAGTCTGGAATGCTGCCTGGTGCTTAAGCGGGCAAGGGTAGACTCATTGTGCTGCACTGCACAACCACATAAGAGCTGGGCAGAATTCCAGACCTGCATTCTGGAGGGTTCAAGTCTTGAGCTATCCCTACTCACTGGAGATAACAGGTGTCTCAAAGGGGATGGACATGACTTTACCCATCCCAGACCCCTGCCCTTATGCACCACCCAGCATAGCTAGCTGCCCATTTGATGGAAACAAGGAGGGGTAAGGTAATATCTTTTATTGGACCAACTTTGATGAACTCCACAAAGTTGCATAGTAGTAGATGTGAAGCCTCTGCGTATCCAGTAGCTCCTGGATGCAAAAGAGACAGACCTATAGCTGGTGTAAATCAGTGGAAGCTATGCTAATTTATTCCAGCTGAGAATCTGGCCCAAATGTCCACTGGTGTTGTCTCTGGCATGACGAGGCTCTAGACTGCAAAACTATATTTAAAGTTAGCCTGCGCCTATTGAGGTCAATGGCAATACTACCATGGACTTCAACAAAGGGAGGTCTTTATTTCTGTGCAGCGTACAGGAGGACCAAACACACTTTTGTCACTATACAAATACTAGTAATTATAATCACCTGTTAAGCGTCTCTTCATGATGTTAAGAATGATGCGCTAAGGGAGGAATGAGCAGCAGGAGCTGATGACTCATTACAAAAAAAAAAAAAGAAAGAGATCCTTGTTTTCACAAACTGTCCCTACTAATTGGAAAAGAGAAAGAGAAATGCAGAAAAGACATGAGTAGTATTATTCCTATAGACAATGTTTTTCAAATTATCACTGGATCTTTAAAGTTTTGACCAGAGATAAGCTAAATCTGGAATCATAAATCTGAATCCTTTAAATACCTCAGTCCAAACCTGACCCCCAGTTTAAACTTAATCGAGACCTGGATCAGAGTACTGCCTCCTAAGGACATTGCTAATTTTCAAACGAACCTATAAAAGGATGTTGATTCAAAGTAAAGTTGATCCTATTCAATGCTTCATTTTTATGGCCTCAAATCTGAAGTTCATACTCAGTCCAAATTCCTATGGCCTAATCCTGAGTTTAATAGTGTGTGGTGTAGGGCCCACAGGAACTATTCAACCTGACAAGGCAAGTGGTGTATCCTTTTAAGATGTCATATATTTAAATGATCATGCAACTTCTCCTTCCTTTGAGATATAGGTCCCGCCCAGCCTGACTGCTAGAGGTAGTGCTCCTCAACCTATTTTACCATTGTGGACTACATATACTGGCCTCAAATAGGGCCTCAAACAGGGCCTTAGGGTGCGAAACTTCCACCTTGCGCCTCCCCGCCAGCCCTGCGGCAGCTCCCCGCCCCCCCACCTCCGCCCTGAGGTGCCCCCCCCCATGGCAGTTTCCCCCCCGGGGAGCGGTGCGGCAGCTCCCCACCCCAGCTCACCTCTGCTCCGCCTCCTCACCGAGCACGCCACCCCCGCTCTAATTCTCCTCCCCTTCCAACCTTGTGGCGCCAAACAGCTGATTGGTGCCGCAAGCCTGGGAGGCGGGAGAAGTGGAGCAGCGACGGCGTGCTCGAGGAGGGGGCGTAGCAGAGGTGAGCTGGGGTGGGGAGGCACCCCCGCGGCAGCTCCCCACCCCCCCAGCCCGGGGAGCCATGCGGCAGCTCCCCACCCCAGCTCACCTCTGCTCTCCCTCCTCCCCGAGCACGCCGCCCCCCACTCTAATTCTCCTCCCCTCCCAGGCTTGCGGCGCCAAACAGCTGATCGGCGCTGCAAGCCTGGGAGGCGGGAGAAGTGGAGCGGCGACCGTGCACTTGGGGAAGGGGCGTAGGAACGCTGTAAAAAAAAATTGGGGGCACCGCTTTTTGGCACCCCCAAATCTTGGCGCCCTAGGCAACCGTCTGGTTTGCCTTAATGGTAGCATCGGCCCTGGCCTCAAATGTGGGCATCATCCAACACTACCTGTGTGGCCCCGAAGATGTCACATGGGCCGCAGCTCTGTGCTAATTGGGCCGGGAGCAGCCCGTGGGCCGCAGGTTGAGAACCACTGAGGTAGACATTTAGGGATTGGCATCAGAGAAACCATTGATGTACAATGCCTGTCTGATGTCCCAGGCAGTTAGAGACAGGCTCCTTCCTAGCTCACTGGTTTTCAGCTGAGGAAAGCCTTAACAGGACCACATGGCCCAAAGACATAACCCAGTTTGTTTAGGAATTAATCTCATCTTTTTGTTTGAATGGCAATGTCACTAATATGATACTAGCAAATTACTGAAATAGAATCACACCAAAATCCCTCTGTCATCCTGAAATATCATATTTTCCCATTAAGTTAATATAGTATGACTGCAATGGAGTAGAATGGAGGGGCTTAAACAGACTAACTCTTCTATGGCATTGATATACTAGCAGGATTTTGCTGCAATCTGCTAATAGTCTGCAGTTCCAATATAATAGAAAAGCACTTTGAGGGCAGTCCCTTCAATGGTATTATCTATTGTTGAATTTAGAGTTTTCCTCATTCAAATATTTTATGCAAATATTCTGGACCATCAGGGAACAGGACATATTTTGAACTTGCAGTTTTACATCAGGAACATGTGATAGTCTTACAGGGCAATAATAAATATTTCCTCAGTGTTCATGCATTTGGGTTGGGGAGGAAAAAATTCTTGGTCACCTTAGTCCTATCTAATTGTTTTAATAATAGAACGTGAAGGTCATAGAGGTTTTACTGTGACACAACTGTAAAATGCTCTGGCACTTTGCCATGCAAAAAATAATCTGATTTTATTCATGTGTTTCAACAATAACAATGGAACAACATTTGTTTATTATGAACTGAGTTACAAAAGATAACTCAAGGTAAAAGACTGCATTGTACTGAAACATCTTTAAAATATAGCAAAACAACACCAAGATTACGCTGATATATTATGGTAGTTCAGAAACATAATCAACTGGTACATCTATCCACACTGAGCCACAGGATGTTTTCTGGTGAAACGTTACCAGTGGTGAGTTATCAAAGCCCCTCTGACTCTTCTAGGACATACCCCCACATCCAAAAGTATATTGCTGTATCTCTCTTGTATGCATAATAAAATCTTTAGATAGTGCTTTTGCTTCCTATTTCTGTTTTAAATAATCTATATTAGTCCTGCATGTATGAGAAGTAATAGCTGCATGTGAATGGGCATCTTTTAATACTATTGAAAAACAAAGAGAATAACCCTGATTTACTGATGACTTAGATTGCTGTAAACAATTCTGTGTATCAGCCTTTGATCTGTATTTTCTAAACTTCATAACAAAACTTCAAGAAAAAACTATTAGCTGCAAATTAAACATTCTCAAGGAAGCCAAGAATTATTTTTCAGGACAGAGGGCTCAATTTCCCAATCTCAGGTGTATGATTAAAATCAATTAAATCACTCTTCCAATGTCAGCGGCAAGATTCTCCTGACAAATGAAATTATGCGAGAAAAGTGTTCTCTTCACTCTTCAACCCTTTCTCAGCATCACTCACATCCACAAATGAGATCAAAATTTTCAGCTCGGGGATTTCAGAGATATTTTCCATAAGAACATGAAAAATCCCAGGAACCCTATGTAAGTAGACTTTATAGTCTCTAGTGGTGAGATTTTGATGGCCTCTGTATGTTAGATATATTCATGACTAACTAAAATGAAAAGTTACAGAGTGAAAGTTAACTATTTGGGGACCATACTAGCATTTTTTTCACATATTAAAGTTTTAATGGCAGAATTATGTGCTAGATCCTATGATACATGTAGTAACCTTTCTGTGCCTCTTTTCATTCACAAGGAAGTCCCTGGTGGTATTTTCTGATTGAAAAACTGAATTTTATCAATTTCTTTCAGTCGCTTGCACATATAAATCTGGCAGGCAGGCCAGACTTCAAATGACCACACCATTTGCAAAGGCCCTAAAGGGTTAATAGTTATTTACAGTAGCATTCCTTGCAACAAAACAGTGCATTTCTCTTAAAAGGAAATATTTTCACAGGAAATAACAGTTGGAACACAGAGATATCTCATTTCCAGAGGTGTTCTGATGTGGTTGCACTGTAACTTCAGCAAATTATTTACCTCTTAATTTGTTAAAACATATGGGCTTAGAGGTAACTTTGCCCATGAGGCATACATCTATATTATATGCTTGTTTGGTTTGACTTCATTTTCCTTGGAGACTTGAACAAATGTTTTCTGTATTTCAGAAGTTTCCCCCCAACCACTCACGTGTTTGAGGCAGCAGTGTTACATACGTATTTTGTTTCTTTTGACTGTGTTTCAAAAGGAACATTCTAATTTACAGAACAACATGCAGAGTGTAGTAATATTTCAGGAGGTGAAAAGCGGCCTTTATTCACTTGCAAGAGAGATTCTTTCCCGATCAGTCCAGCCTAGAAGTGCCTGATCCATCCCAGGGGTTCTGTTTTTTTGGTTTCTTTTTCAGCTAACTGCAAACGGTCTATATCTAAACAAAGTGGTAAGCAAAGGCCTTTCATACATCATCAATATGAAAAGGCAATGTGTGAAATGTTACAACATGGTCCATGTGAGGGTAGAAGAAGAATAACAGTTACCACAGGTTTATCAAAAGTATTTTTACTAGAAACAAATTAAAACATATAGACTACTTAGATGTTCTTAGATGACATGTAAACTAGCGATATTTGGTAACTGTGGTCTTGGATGGATTATGCTTCATACACAGGCTAGCAGCTAGCAGATTAAGAGGTTGCACTTACTCAAAACAGTTGGCTAGGTGTGTGCCATCCACAGTGGTGCAAATAGAAATCATTTCTTGATGGTCCTGCACTCATGGGAGGGACACAAGGAGTGGGGCACGTGACCTCCCTACGTGACCCTCCATGTGACTCCTCTCCACCCCGCCCCCAGCTTGGGGTCCCCACGCTCTCCCCATCCTCTCCTACAACCCCCTTTGTATATATAAACATCAACATGCTTAATTACTCACTTTCCCCCAAAATATGTAGTATTCAGTCTGTTTATATGGAATATGGAAGTTGGGTGAGGAGCCATTTCAGCATATGCATGACTTATTAAAAGACAAATTTTAAATAGAACCGTATCCTAAACTGCTTTATGGTATTGTACCCAAACATTGCATTTCAATGCGGCATTCAACGTCCTTTATAGGAACAGACTCCTGAAACTCTTACCATCCCACAAAAGTGGTCCATAGTCATGCAAATAGTCCCATTGTCTTCAATGGGATTGATCAAATGATTAAGGGTTTACAGGATTAGGTTCCAATTTTGTAAATTGTTGTGGATGAAACTGACAATGCCTGAGCTGTCAGATCAGAAGGAGTTTCTTTCGAATAAAAGTGGGCAGATGTGTGATAAGTCTTAGCTCCGTTGTTAAGATGAGGAACATATTTTCTTGGCAGTTCTTGGCAGATTCCTGAGGTGGCTGGTTTAAGGCATTATAATCTTCACTTATAGTTCTCTCACCCACAAAGCTGGAAAATGAGGCATTTGTTTTCTTTGTTTTGCTGCTCCAGTTCCAGTTAACAAAATGCATGTTAGACTAGTTTGGCTGCAAAGAAGAATTCTGTGTACACTGGGAACAACACCTGATTCCTGTAAGGCTGCAGAACTGGGCTGACATCAGAATCCAAACATCCTCTTGTCAGTGCAAGCAGAGGCATTCCTCTACTGATTTGGACTTGCTGTGATACAGTATGGATGTCATGGATAATTCAGACCAATGGGGAGAAACAGAATCAAAAACACTGTTTAAACACCTTCCATCCCCTCCACTCTTCTCATCTTGAGGACTCCCAACCAACGTAACAGCACAATACATATGCTAACAAACTTAAACAAAGCCCCACCCCTGGATGGCAGGGCTAGCCCTAAGTCTTTCTGGTACCCTATACCCATTAAAAATCTCTTGCTGGTACTGCGTACTGGAGGGTACCATCTGATTTGCATTCCGGGCCATCCATGATATCATCACCAATGAGGTGGATAAAGTGTTTAGAAGTATAGAAGAATTATTTGGCCCATAGGCCTAAATGGCCACTTTTAATGATATCAGTATGATGCACAGCAGAGATAATGAATAAGAACCAGAAGCATTTTCCACAGCCCCATGTCGCGGGTAAAGCAGTAAAGATGTTAAAGTTTGGCTGAAATAAGGTCAATTATTTTTTAATTTTATTGGATCTTGGGCTGAGTTGCTATTATCAAGATTCTCCAACCCTAATCAGCATTCAAACGGTTTATGGCCCACAAGAAAGGTTTCAGCAAGCACAGCTAATTCCAAGTTGGGATTTACACAACTTCCCTCACTTCGTGTATCGTCTTTTATTACAGTATTGAGGAACTGCAATGAAATTTTATTTCTTTGGAATTGACATACAATGATTGAAGTTCCCAAGAGTAAAACCAGGCAAGAAATCCTCCAGAGGGAGTTTAAAGGCTGGAAGTTGTCTTCTCCTGTGTTTTTTTTTTTTTTCTTGAGAAATCAACACCTCAAAGTGTTTTTTGGTTTTCCATTTGTTTATTCCAGCCATAAATATTTTATTACTTAAAAAGGGAAGCAGTGTTTGCTTCTAATTGTTTTTGATTAAATATGCTAATTACATTTTGGAATATTAATGACACATACAGTACTAAATGTTTTAATAATGCAATGAAATAAGCTCGCAAATATAACAACAAATTAACCTGAAACTGCTACATGGTTTTCATAATTTTATATTATAATACAAATCTGAGAGAAAATAAATCAAAGTCCAACCAACATTTCTGGCTTGCCAGTTAAAATTCAACTAAACTAAAAAATCCAAAAGAAACCAGAAACCACAACATTCTGGGCACCTTTGTAATTATAGTATGCAAGTTAATTAATTAATTAAAAAATTGAACCATTCCATTAACAGCATGTTGACCATGGGATGAGTCAGAGCAGATACAGAGTTGTTAAGACTTTAATCCAGTTAACTCATTCTAGGGTAAATCCTTTACCCAATTTGTAACCTGAATAACCAGGAAAATTCTGCAGGCATTCAGGAGGATGGAATTCTTCTTCATCCAGGCTTCAAAGCAGGGCAGCTACTGTCCTGTTCCACCCCTTTCCACCTCATCAGAGCCACCTCCATGAGGTGGACTATCCAACAATTCTGTTTAATCAAGGAGCTACTGGTCCTGCTTGTTCTCTGCTTCAGTCCACGGGACCCCTGCATAGACCTCTGCACAAAATCTAGGCATCTTGTCTCTCCAGCACATCAGTACTGGTTTCATAACAGTTAGCGCACACACCATGGTTTTAGCCTGATACCAAAGACAGAGTCTGCATTTGCATTTGGGAGGTATAGGCAGTTATGCCATAGCTGTGCTCCTCAATGTAGCCAGTTGAAAAAGTGGGGGGAAAGTTGCAATAAATACTCACCATAAGTAACACTAAAAAGAATGACAGTGGTGGAACTCATACTATTAAAATGGTGGTTCCCATAATGTGGTGGTGGTCCATGGAGCACTTCCAGATGGTACACAGAGCTGCTTTCTTCACCAGGTAGAAGGCTCTGTTGGTCCTCAAGCACTGAGGGAAAACAAAGAGGTGCCAGAAGGTTAATAAATGTGTTAGATGTTTTAGGCAGAGAGTTGTCTTGTAAATTCTACTTTGGGATGAGTTCAGGACCAGACTTAGGACTTACTGGACAAAAATCATCCCTTTCATAAATGGGTGAAAGTCCTCAATGGATTTACACTTGCTTACACAAGGGCTGAATTAGATTGATTTTGAAACAAACTTTTTTTTTGAGGATCAACAGCAACAAGCTATAACTTGTTTACAAATTATTTTTCATTTCTGCGTGCCTCTGCCCTTCCTCCTTCTGTCCCAGACTGGAAGCAGAGTCTTGAAATATTGTGAGAAAAGCTATTCTCATAGTATTTCTGGTCCAACGGGAGACAGGAAGTAGTGAAAATCATGTTAAAGTATTTATTATTGGGAGATTTGCAGACCCAAAGGGTTCAGATGGTTTGGAGAAGTATCAAGTATTGTGGGTTCTGATCCTCTTTGAATCATTTGGTGTTCAGCCTTTACTTGCAGATTCCCAAGTTACAGAGGACCTGATCCTATTCCTAATGACATCGATGGGAGTTTTGTCACAGCCTTCGGTGGGAGGTGAATCAAGCCCAAAGTAACCTGAGGAGAGTTTTCAGCTCCTTCTTACTTTCTGCTCCTTGCAGGATTGTACATCAAGATGGTGATTCATTAAAAAAGGACCTTTCAAAGATAGTTGCTGGTAAGATCTACTTTCCAATGCATGCAATAACATAATAGATCTCAGAGATATGGCAAGACTGCATATGAGTGGACAGTGAATAAATATACGAGGAGCTAATTAAAGATATAAACTGAGATCAGAAAACTTTTTGAAAGGCAATGCAATATAAATGGAATATTTAAATATCATTCTTTGGAACTGGAGGTATTTTAACCTCACAGTCAAGGCCAAAACCAGAGAATCAAACAAAGGAAAAAGCACTATCTGCTCACAAAGGTGTAATATGAACTAAAGATAGGGCAGTGACAACAGAAGGCTTTATCCGACTGCTCTTTCAGTAGCTTTTGATTCCCACCCAAGGGATAACTCACCTCTTGGGCTCCATCAATCCACTTCCATTCTATGAAACCTCTGCCATCTCTCAAATCTGAGAGTGATGAATTAGGGGAGACAGTGTGTTGCTGTGTACATGTCTGCACAGAGGTGAGTTGAGAATATTCATCTCATTTCACTTGTGACCTTTTTTTATTCAGCAAACCTGAAAGGTCTGGGCTGCATAATCATATCTTGGGACACAAGATAAGTGAACTAATATATAAACAGTCTAATGTTTACATGACCTTATGATTTTACAGACCATATAAATTTTTAATTGGACTGTTAAAATATAGTAAACAGCTATTATACAAATTAAGTGGTAATAGGTATTTTTATTTTTATTCATGAATTAATCTTAAAGTAAGCTGATTACATAAATCTTCAGCCAAGCAGTAGCTAATCCTAGGCACAAACATTATTTTGACAAGATACATTCAAACAAACATTTTTGTGGCAAAATGTTATCAGATACTAGCAAATAATTAGGCTAAGACATTCCCTTCAATGTGAGCATTTTAGAGCTGTGATCATTAAGTGAAGGTACTGGGAGCAATCCAAAAGGGAACACAATATTGTAAGCACTTCAGAGTTCCTTTGTGGATTCTGATTAGGCTGCTGGACTCACTGATGTTTTCTTAAGTAAACATATTCACATATTGCAATGGTGGGTAAATCTTTATTAAATTAATGGCAAACAAAATGATGTTCATGTGGAGGAAATTATTATTCACCAAAATCTGTATTGCATTTTCAAGAGAAAACAGGGGAGGTGTTGATTTAAACCACAAATGGAATGGAATTTCAGCTTAGCTCTGAGCATCCACACTGAGCCTGTAGCCCCTAGTTTATGTCATTGTGAGAAAGAAATGATAGAGAAAGAAAAACATGCCTGTGAGCATATGTTAAAGCTGGAGTACCATTGCATACATTGAGCTCCTGCATGGATCTGAATCAGTTTTAACATTGCTTGTGTTTATTTCTTTACTTGCATTTACTCTGGTTCTCAAACAGTGGTATTTTTTTTAAAAAAGTACCTGTAATAACATGGTTAACTTACCCAATAGTCTGAATGGACTATTGATTAGTAGGTAATAAATAAAGGAGGTTTTAACAATGCTTATTATTTACTGGATCTGGTAAATACCTAATTAGAGGGTTATTGAATTTGAACAATGGTTGTTTGACATGATAGAATGTACAGCAGTGGTGAGCAACCTGTGGCCCATGAGGGTAATCTGCTGGCGGGCCGTGAGACAGTTTGTTTACGTTGACTGTCCACAGGCACGGCCGCCCGCAGCTCCCAGTGGCCGCGGTTCACCATTCCTGGCCAATGGGAGCTGCGGGAAGTGGCAGCCATCACGTCCCTGTGGCCTGTGCCTCTTCCCGCAGCTCCCATTGGCCAGGAACGATGAACCGCGGCCACTGGGAACTGCGGGCGGCCGTGCCTGCGGACGGTCAACGTAAACAAACTGTCTCATGGCCCGCCAGCGGATTACCTGACAGGCCACGTGCGGCCCGTGATCCACAGGTTGCCCACCACTGATGTAGAGGAATATCTTCTTAAGTGACATTATAGTCTATTGTGCAAAAGCCTACTTAGAGATTTTTTTGTCATAGGCTATATGTCTGATGAAGCTATTGGGTCAGTGACGTGGCTAGTGATACAACATCCTCTAATAGCTCCTTGAGAGTCAGTATCACTGTCTGTAAGGTGAGTGTTGCGATCACACATGCACAATACATCTTGATGCAAAAATATCCTTTGAATTTTTGTCTAATCACAAAAATGGACTAGACTAGAAATAAGCACTATGTAAAATGAAATACCCTGAGTGTTTTCCTTTGATCCCCAAAGAATACCTGAACCCATCCATGATCCTAAATTAGAGCACAGAGCTCAATCCTGTAATGTGCTGAATGTCTTCAAGCCCCACTGAATGTAAACATTCCGCACCTGACAAGATCAGGCCACAATGCTTAATTGTTAGCTAAATTTCAAAAGACTGAATTGCTAAGGCTTTGTATTGAATCTGTGAAAACGGAGTTATCAAATTCTCTGTACCAACAAACATAAAGTAGCATGATGAACATTGATATAATACTGAGGATTTCTCCCCATTGGGATATTTACCAAGGAGACATGCTGTTTACATTTAGTCTGACAACAGACAACAATACACATTCAGATGTGCTAACATACGTGTAAAGTAGACATTGGCCCAAGACCCCTGTTCAGATGTGGATTTCAAACAACCCAAATTCTGTAGGTGTTTGGGTCCATGGTTCTGGTTTAGCCCATTGCTGTACTGGGCTTTGGTTTAGCCCATTCGAAAGAAAAGAACAGTTGGAAATATCTGGATTAAGATTTTCACCCTACCCACCCAAAAGTGAAGGGGTATTGAGATGTGGAGTCTGGGGACCCACATCTAATCTATCAGGAGGCACAGCACAAGAGAAATGGCAATGGGACTTTGGTGGCTTTACACTACCTCGCACCTTTGGGATCTAGGGGCTAAACTGTTGTTTCTCTAACTTATTTCAAGTGTCCCTGAGGGACCATCTGACAGCCCAGTACAGCAACATAGTAGTGTGTTCCAACCATACCTCTTATTTCCCCCAAGAGGTCCCCTCCCATCCCTACACTAGTATTTTCAGAGAGCCATTACGCATCCACACACTGCTCTGGGAATAATTTGCACCTGGTGTTATCTAGCAGTTTTCTGACCCCTTTGTTTTGGAGGAGCAATGCCAAGTGGCCAGAGCACAATTCAGAACTGGGGCTAATGCTTGGGCATTTATCTAATATAAAGATAAATAATATATCTTGAACTAATTTGCATAAGTTTTGCTTTATGCAAGGCTATATTTTAATCATATGTTTTTTTTTCTCATTAGTTGCTAGAACTTGGCATGATCCAGATTCCTAATCTCAAATCAATGTTTAGGATAAGTACAGTATGTCTGAATGCCTGCAGATTTCCAAGAGTTAAGAAATAATATTTTTTACTGGAAGATGTGCATTTGAAAGTTCTCATAAGCAAACCAATTGTTTGGCTTTCCACTTACAATGTTTGGTTTCTTGTTACATGAAGTACAGAGCGTGTAACTAAGCTGCTGCTCATTGTTTAAAAAAGTAAACTGCAAATCTCTCCAAGCTGCTCTCTTGTTTTATTTCTAGATTCTCTTTGCACAAACACATACAGTACATACTGTAAAATGGATTATTATCCTAAATTGGGGCCTTGGTGCATAACAAGTAAGGCAAAAACAAGGTTCAGTACAATTAACCAAAAACTTCAGCCAACATTTTAAATAATGACCATTGATTTTGGATGCCTCTCTTTTTCTATGCTCAATTTGGGACACTTCCAGCCACCCCCAGTCAGTGGTCTGACCTTTTATGTTTGACCTTAATGTGCTGAAGAGGTAGCGACTGCAAGCCTTTGGCAAGCTAATCTGCCCAATTCCAGTGAAGCACAAAGACAAAATATACTGTACATTGGAATAACCTGGTTTAGAGAAAAGCAACAGAGGATCCTGTGGCACCTTTAAGACTAACGGAAGTATTGGGAGCATAAGCTTTCGTGGGTAAGAACCTCACTTCTTCAGATGCAAATAATGGAAATTTCCAGAGGCAGGTATAAATCAGTATGGAGATAATAAGGTTAGTTCAATCAGGGAGGGTGAGGTGCTCTTAATTAAACAAAGACTGTGAATGGCTATCCAACTACAGAAGCAGTTTCTCCTCCCTTGGTGCTCACACCTCAACTGCTAGCAGAGCACCTCACCCTCCCTGATTGAACCTCGTTATCTCCATACTGATTTATACCTGCCTCTGGAAATTTCCATTACTTGCATCTGAAGAAGAGAGGTTCTTACCCACGAAAGCTTATGCTCCCAATACTTCTGTTAGTCTTAAAGGTGCCACAGGACCCTCTGTTGCTTTTTACAGATTCAGACTAACATGGCTACCCCTCTGATACTGGTTTAGAGAACGCAGCATATTTCAGTAAGTGATATTCACCCACTAGAGCTTTGCAAAAAATCTCACCAGCAATCAAGGTGCCTATATGTTCAGCAGGGAGCACTAAATCTTAGCTTTTCTGATCTGCAGCACAGCCTGAGGGAACAGTCCTGCTGGAATGGAGTTTACAGAAAGATATGCAGAGTGGCTGCCTGCAGTAATCACTCTGGTGCCCCCTGCTGCCACTCCTTCTGCCAAGTGTCTCAGGCTTAGGCCCAAGACCAGAACATCCCGAGAGCAGCCCTGCTCTCCATCCACCTTCTCACTTTCCCTATCCTTTCTCCTTGGTGAACTTCCCCAACCACATTTTTCTCCTTCCCTTATTGCCGTTCTGACCACAAACTTGGCCCACTAGCTCTCTCTGTAGTTTTGTGATCCCAAGAAAGCTCTGACAGGAGCACACAGATTGTCAGAACCAGTCTACTGCAGCTGTTGCAGTTGTCCATACACCCTGGAGCATGGGAGTAGCCTGTTCTCCATCACTGTTGTCCTCTCCTTCTCTGTGTGGCAAGGAATAGTGTGGGAGCAACCATCAGAAGCAGGTGGATCTGAATCCTGCATGCTAAAAAGAAGAGCGGGAGTTATCTGTAGTTTCCACCACAAAGGATCACTAGCTTCGGGGAAATATTTGACAGTTCAAGATGCTAGCTCTAAGCAGCTGCTTATTAACTTTATTCCTAAAACCACTAGTGATCGAATATTTGAACTAAAATCTGACACACCAGGGTAGTGCTAGTTTGCAAAACCCAAGCTTCCTCTGATACATCAGCCATTTATCGCCACACTTCCAAACAAGCAGTCCCTCCACCAGGACTGTGGACTAACATGAATCCTACCCTAGCAATAATTTTATAGGGTGTATACCATTTCTTGTTTAAACCAATACACAGGGCCTGATTTTTCCATTGCCCTGAACATTACTACATTGAAATCACAGTGTTTTCACCCACTGACACCATAGGCAGTGGCACTGAAACTGTGTCCAGACAATGATTTTATAATGCTTGTAAACACAGTATTAAATGCTAGGTCTGCAGTGGCAGAATGTCATGTTCTACTGACATAGTTGCAGTGCTCATATGGACACGGCATAATATAGCTGAGGGGACAACCTGTCCAGAAAAATAAAAAGAAGAAATAGAAAGTGGGTGATGGTTATTCGCCAGCCTATGAATCAGAGAGTAACAGGCATAGAACAGTATCAGAGGGGTAGCCGTGTTAGTCTGGATCTCTTAGGCATAGAACAGACATTCATTCATGAGCCTGGATGCCCCTGACTATACCAGGTTGTGAGTTAATTACTTCTTAAGGAGGCGGCCTCAGCATAGCCTCACTCATTCCTGCTATATCCACCCTCTCTTTTCTCCTCCCTTTCCCACCATGCTTTCAGGCTAACAATCACACTGTTCTTTCTTTCCTTCTACATCCCTTTGGCTGTTTTTGTCTACTAGGGACCTATTCCACTCACTCTATTTCTCCAGCTCCATTCTCTATGCCCCGCTCATTCTGTTCCTGAATGACATTCACATATGGGTGGTACTATACTTCGTATTACACTCTCAATATGCTGTCAGGATCGTTTTGATATTGTCCTTGGCCATGCATCAAAACTGTTGCCAAAGTAAATTTAAAAGCCACACTCAGCAGTTAGAACCTCATCAAACGTTGAATTCTGATGGTAAAATTTCACCTCTATAGCTGGGTTCAAAATTAAATTGAAATATGTTTGCATCAATAAAAATGTGTTTGCATCAATAAATGATGATACCTAGCACTTACATAATACTTTTCATCCATAGATTTCAGTGTGCTTTAGAAAGAATAAGTATCATCAAAGTTTTACAAAGCGGATACTGGGCGCAGTTCTTGGCTATAGCAGAAATGTGCTTGGCACAAGACCCAAGGTTGACTTTGTGTCACATTTGCATTGTGCTGGCTGGGAGCCTACTCAGCCTCTGGCACAACTTAGTATAGCCTGGTTCTAAAATGAGCCTTGCTGACCATGGGCCCTCCCTTCCAACCCTGATATTCTATGATTCTATGAAATGATTGTTCCTGAATCTTGGGGTAGATGGAGTACAGCAGCTCCCCATCCATGCCCCTTTTGGCCAGATATGCCCAGATAAGCTTAGGTCAGTCAAGTTGACTTCACAGCCCCTTTGTGCTATCAGAATGACCTAACAGGGCCTCATAGGGCCAGCTAATCTGTATCAGTTACATTATTTCCATTTGTTTGCAGTTGGAGAAAGTGAGGCACAGGAAAGGCAAGTAACTTTACCAGTGTCACACAGCAGGTCAGGAATAGGTTTCAGGTCTCCAGACTCCCAGGTCCATCCCATATACACTGAACCCTTTGTTTCCATAATTGTATAGCAGCTCTCAAGTATGGAAGTCATCGCAAATATTCTGTTATTTACTAATCATATACATTTTTATGCCGTAATATTCAATGTTTTTTACATTCAATATGGTATTTTCATCTCCTTTTTTCTTCTAAATCTAAAGATGTAACATTTAAAGAAAAAGGACTCTTCAGCAAGAAACAGTCCAAATAAGCATTACAATTTTCAGTTTTCAATTACTATAGAAGCGTAATAAGAAAACTCCCCCTACAGGCTTTCTCTTGTTAATGCAAGGTAAATATACATTTTCAGGCAATGATTTGTCCGGCTAATTATATGGTAAGTTATAAAGCCTGCCCAGAATACGTTAATTGCCTTCATAGCGGAAGAAGTATTTTCATCACACTATTGTATAGCTCATTTTCTTTATGAGATGAATAATGCAATCAGAACGCCCACTCTCTTTTCCTCAATCTCTCAAAACAAAATAGACTAGTTTAACTACAAATGTGAAAGTTGCATTTGCAAATGGCTAACAATTATCCTGTGCATTTTTGCTCTTTATTACCAGAACTGCATTAGAACCCATGGGCCTAGAGCCAGGGATTACAAGGTCTGAAGCAAACAGTACTTCCTCATTGCCACCAGCTGCCCACAGAGGAGTACCACCAAGAAGTACTGAGATGTTAAGCCCTGCAGGAAGTCTCAACATAAGGCACATGAGCAACAGTCCTGATTCTGTGATTGGCTGGCACTCTCCATATAAACCAGGAAGTCACTTCTGGAAGTTGTGTGAGCAATGCAGACCTCTGGTGTGCTTCTGCCTGAGATGCCACTCCCAGCTGCAACTCGCCTGGATCCTGGATACTTGACCTTGGCCCAGCCTCTGACCCTGATCTTGGTTTACTATCTTCAACTTAGAGCCATTGCTGACGCTGGTGGAAGACCTTGGCCCAGCCTAACCCCTATTCTCGCCTCAGGCTCTCAATTTGGTAATGGACTCTGACTCTGAGGTTTTGACCTGGCCAGTCCCTGGACTGACCTTCAACTCTTCAGCCCAGACACTGAGCATTTCACCCTGCACACAAGCCACCTATGATCCAGCCCTGGCTACTTGGCAAAAACATGTTTTCTTTTTACCTATTTTAAGAGAAGAAATTAATGAGAAAATTATTTCCTTCTTTTCTACTGAAAAAGTTAGTACTACTTTATTTACCAAATGTCTGTTGTCTTAAGACATTCATCATGAACTAACATCATAAACTGGATACCAACAAACCAAGTGCAGCACATTTCTAAGTAACATTAACAAATACATGTTTAAAGCTCCAAGTTATATTATTATTTTAAGTTTCAGAGAGGATCTGTATTGTGCATATGTGTTTTGAATACGTTATAGATCTGAAGTGTATCATATTCTGTATTCAGTATCTGATGGTCAAAGCATAGATGGAAACTATGATGTTCTTCTTGGTGATATTTACGTAGGTTCTGTGACTGGCTTAAGGTTTAAATAAAATCTGATCACAAAACAAATTCCCGTATTCCAAAACAAAACGACCACCACCGCCTCACCTAAATTAGAAAAGAACAAGTATGTCTTGATAAACTTGATCTTTATATGGCTAGCTCCTTTCTAGTGCAGCTATTCCTTTAGAACCCTCATTTTCTGGTGGTCAGAGTTTATTATTTAACATAAAACTTTTTTGTGCATTGGAATTTTTCTTCCCTCTTCCACCCCTTGCTTTTATTGAACCCTTTATGAAATTCTGTGGATTGGATAAAATGCAAGCCAGAACTAACCCCTATTTGATTTGGTTTTTTAAAACCAAAATTAACCAGAGACTTTGCAAAAACTCAGCTTTCTTACTCCATCTCTATTTTTTAGTTATTTAATTTATTTCAATAGTATTTCTAATCATGTTGGTGGGAAAATATCGGTTTAATTTTACTTAACCAACAAAAAAGATAGGACAGTGTAGTGCTAACGCCATGTGTTAGAGAGAGGCCACTCGGTTCTATAAATGCAGTATAGGTCAATTCAGCCTGGCTCAATGGCTGATGCACACGCACCTACGGAGATGAGAGAAAAAACAAAAGAAACACTGGTTCTGTAGATCTCCCATTGCTAGATTCACTTTTTTTAAAAACAAGGTGCCCAACTTTAGAGTGCAGGATTCTTCTGTCTGTAACAGCACCCTAAGAATAATGAAAATACACTTCCAGTATAGGCTGGATGGTGGGCGAATCACCTAGTACTCAAAATTTGTAATAACATTTGCCAAACACAACTTTTTAGTTCTTTCAAAAGGGTCTTTCCTAACCATTGAAGATATTTCATCACAGAAATTGTCTGTCACCAATATGAAGACAGCCTAATTTTGCCTGGAGAGTTCATAGTCATTTTACCCTGATGAGAAGTGATGGTGTAATAGAATCTTGCAAAATTAACCAGCTTAGGCACAGAATCTTCCCACTCATCCCATGATAGTAATTAAACAATGGAATATTTTAATTTATCTTTAAAAAACGTTTAAAAAAATACGTGCTCCTTGTGAGTGAGTGAGAAGAATTTTGCAAAGCAGCAGTAAGATAAATGAAGAATGACTAAGTCAAAACAAACTTAGTGGACTTCATAACCAAATTGAGGAACCTCGCTGGCTCATCTTGTACAGCTGCTGCCTTTGGATTCAAGCCATGGTAATGTTCAGGATGAGGATGGAAGTTAAGGTGTCTGTCAGTAGTACTGTAATAGTGTAAGAATTTCTTGTATTTATGGATTTCCTTTGGTTATAAATGGTCCCTTCTCATTGTTTTCTAACAGGAGGTACAAACACCAGATAACTGGCACCATACGCTTTGTTCTGCTGTTGCACTGTCGTTGCTGACTTCCCAACTGGGCAGTTCAATGAGGTGGAAGATATTAACTAAACTGGCAGCCATAATTAAGTGGGTGGAGGTGAGGACATCTGCTCTTCATATCTTGAGTTTGCCAACACATTTTAGGCATGTCCAGCTTTCTGTTGTTGCAAAAGCCCCTACAAATATATCAAGTGTAGTTCAAACAAGTTGGAACCTCCTGCTTGGTTTGGAAAATTTTGGCAAGCTTTTTTCCTTCTGCATCTAGCTAATAATTTTTCTGGTCTTCACAACATGGGTAAAGTGTCTCCAGATTTCATGTGATATTCTAACAGATGTTTTGTGATTATATACAGTATGTATAACCACTTTGTCATTGCATTAATTCAATTGGCATAATTTTTGACACAATTATCCATGGCTGTGAAACACTAGGGTCAAAGTATGTTCAGTATTGGTACTGTAACTCCTGTAGCAGACTGACTGCTGTATGTCATTTTAAAAAAAAATCTTCATGTGTACATGTTTCCTGTTTGTTTATTTTAGAATACTTGACCATAGTAGAACGGACAGACTTGAACGTTGTCTAATGTGCAGTAACTGACATATAAACTGTGTTTTTCAATGACATTTAATTTTAAATTGTTTTAATCACTATAACACATAATAGGTATTAGAGAGTAATGGAATCATATGCATGTTGATGGTATGTTGGTGATTTGGAGGAACAAAATAGAAGAAGCTATGAGGGCTATGTCTGCACCAATGAATAAGGGAATGCAGTCAATATTTGTGAATGAGGTTTACCACTGTAGCCAAGAAGGCACTTTCCCAGCTGCATCTGGCAAGGTGAGACAATTTTTCTTTCAGAGGCAGACATCGCCGCTATAATCCATGCCTTTGTCATCTCAAATCACCTTGGCCCTATTCCATACCTGGCCTAGCTTTTGCTACTATAACAAGCAGCATAGATGAAGAATGCTCACTCCTTCTGTCTCAGTCATGTCCAGACCTGAGTCCAATCCACACAAACACCAGTGTGTCTGAATTATCCAGCATCTCAGCAGTACTGGTAAAACACCCCCTCTGTTTCCTTACATAATTACCCAAAGGTCACTTTTTGGATCACCTCAACCTTTCTCTGCTCAGTCCTCAACTTACTTTTATGGCTCAGTGGAATCTGTCAAGTTACATATGTATAATTTTTGCATAATGGGACTGAGTCTCTCTCATGGTTATGAAACAGAAGTAACTTCACTGAAATCAATGCAACTACATCAGTATACGACTAGTAAGAGAGGCTTTTCTGTGATTTTTAATCAAACAAATGTCCACTGGGCCTTTTGTTAGCAATCTCCCAGCCCTAAATCAGGATGAATCTGGACACCTACAGATTCAGTGATCATCTTTATCTTTCAGCCTTTGTACTTCCATCATATTTAATATAAAATTATGACTAAGCAGGACTACAGAATAGAGCTCCACCTTGTCTCTTCCATTCCCCCTGCCACCGCTTCCCCATTCCTTTGCATAATGTTTCACCAGGTGGTGACTAGTGATGGGTAAAACTTTGAGTCTGATGAGGAAAATTTTATGGCAAACTGAAAAAAAGTTTAACTGTGTGATGGTTAGTTGTAGGAAATATGGTTGGCAAAGAGCATTATAAATTGGAGTGTGAAGTATGGTTTACTATGTATTGCAACAAGGAACAAAAAAAATAAGCGGTATTTACCAATCACATGAACAAAAACTTTATGAAGTTCATCCCTTTACTCCCAAGAACAGCAGTAGCATTAGAATAGGTCCACCCTGTTGATCCAATTTTCCAACAACAATGCTGAAATATACAGTGATAAAGAATTTAGGCCCAGATCTTCAAAAAATGTAAGGATTTGGGTCTGAGTCTTTTTCTGGATGGCAAAGAATACATTAACCACCAAGAAAAAGCAATTTATTGATGCCCCATAACAAATTCCTGTGCAATATCCCAGAGTTAACAATGGGCTAATGGTTCAGCTACCCTTAAAGGCTTATAGGATTGGATAAGCAATTTCAAGGAAATAATCTGAATATACAAAATAAAAAAGAAGGAAGTGATGTTCTGTTAATGCATCTCTTTTACTATGGCAAGGTTTGGGGGTGTTTTTAATGGAAAAGATAAATGTAAAGTGCAATATTCTTAAGTACCTTCTTGGATCATTGTATTAGACTGTACACTTATTACCTGAGTACAGGCTAAAAAATTTTTTAAAGCAACAATAAATGTTATTTACTCTTCCTGACATACAAAATCTGCCTCACCTCTATTTCCAATATGAACTGAATTTTACATTTACTAGTAATACTATATGCAACCTCACTGAAAATCTTTATATAATTTCTATCGTGTCTTTAAAATTTGCACAAGCGTAAATCTCAATAAAATCTCTTAAATAGTTTACATCCATCCGACTAAAATGGTTCTTAAAACATTTTGCTCTGTATTCTGAAGGTTGAGGAAACACCTCTGCAAGTTCTATCTGATTTTTCTCCCACAATAGGGGATGATTTCCCCATTCTGTATCCCAGATTGTCTTATTTTTATTATTTATACATTACCACAGGAGTGCATTACACTCCACAGACAAATAGACGACAGGTTGCCCAGTTGTCTTCTTGCTTACTTTAATTATATACCAGTGCAACTTTAGTGACAAACTAAATGACTCCTGATTCATACCTGTTTAAATGAGAGGAGAATTAGACTCAGAGTAAGGCCCAGACTTATGGCCTAAGGCCTATGCAGAGATCTTGTTAACCTGCGTGGATTTGATTGCAAGTATCGTTTAACCAACATGTACTCTAAGAGGTTTTCTAAGAAATACTTTTAAGGGTTAATCACAGAATGTGATGCAACCTCCAGCACTGGAAGACCTTATTTTGCCTTTTTTTTTTTTTTTTTTTTTTGTGCAAAAGTTGACACTCCCCCAAATTGTACAGGTTAGCGTGCTGCAAAATTTGGTTTAGACTTTTTTTTTAACATAGCCCTCCAAGTCAAAGATTATCTGGCAAATTGTGACAGAGTACATTAAGAAATAAAATAATTAAGAGAAATAGATAAATCCAATTATAGATTTGTTTATACAACATAAACTGCATCATCTCTTTATATTCATTTTCAGCCAACTGCACTATGACCACTTTGAAAATTATTACAAATGATTTATATGCCAACAAAAAAGTCCTGAGTTTATCAAAAAAAAGTGCTCCACAATTGAGACATGAAATGCCATTTAGGCCTGGTGCACCTTGCTTTCACAGCAGATTAGATGGATGGACCGAGGTTCCTGCAACAGTGGCAAGTATTACATAATACTCCCCAGAGGACATGAGAATGACTTTGAACATTTTATTAGATTTTTATTAGACTGTGATACTGGTTTGCAGGAGCCAGGTTATCCAGCTGCTCACAAATTATGGTAATGTGAAATACTGTACTGAATGCTCTGGACTGCCCTTAGGTTCCCCTGGAGTATACAACTCTGAATTAAAGGTTGTTAACTCCTTGGCACTTGGGAGGACAGACTGTCCCAGTGTGAAGCCTGTTGCCTGCACTGTATTCATTTTGCCATGAAACAAAAGAGATGAGCATGTGACATGATGTATTTTACAAGGTGCTTAACAAGAACATGATTGGGAAAAACTGAAATCCATGAAATCAATGCCATAACCTTATATTGTTTGTTCTTGGTGGCTGCTGGAGTGCAACAAGATCAATGTTAGGACAACATCATTCACTTTAAATATCAATGACCAGAGCAGAAGTAGAGTAAAGTAAAAGGATTGAATCTGCCAATGATACAAAAATGGGAGACGGCACGGGAGGAGAAAATACAAAAGAGAAAAGTGATACGATTTAAAATTACTTGAACTGGCAGATGAGTAGATAAGTGGAGCATGCAGTTCAATATGAAGAAATGTAAGATAAAGATATAAATTGGGGGAAGTAAATCTCATTCCTATGCTCTCAGTCATCTTGCGCAACAAATTACTGAGCATTTCACCAGTAAAATATAGGGTGTGAATGGGTGGCTTAGTCTTGTTGGAAGTATGAGGAGAAAGCAAAGGGCAAACATTGGTAGAACAGAAGATTTGTCAAAGGTAGGATAACTGAGTATGTAGTTAATAGGATGAGCTGTGGGTAGCAAGGAAGAAAGCATTGGGTATGGAATGAGCCTGAATGGAAAAGCCTATAGAAGAGCGATAGTGTACGCAAGACTTCAGCCCACAAATGATAGCTATAGTCAGTGGCAAAGGGATCAAGAGAGCACAGGATCTGAAGCCCAGAAACTCCCTTAAAAGTGGGTGAGGTTTGAGTAATAGGAGTTACCCATTTCCTTTCCCCACTTCTCTCAAGCAGGTTTCTGTCTCGATAGCACAGTGGGATCAGGACCTCTCTTTTGCACCAGGTTATTTTTAATAGGTGCAGAACTGGCGTAGGTGGAGTCAACTGGCTAACATTCTCCTTATAGCCATGCCTGACAAGGCCAGGATTTGGCTCTTCATAACAGCAGGGTTATAAGTTGAACATAAATCCTGTTGTCAAGGGTTCTTTTCACGCCTGAGTTCTATTCCATGGTTTTGGCTTTCTAGTTTGAGGGCTAACATCTTTTCATGTTGCTTTGACTAGAATCTAAAGTTCAGTAAACAGCTGTGACTAAATCTGAATGATGGCAAACCTCATCAGGCTTGATTCAAGCTGTATCTACATTTTCCACTGGAAGGCCCAAAACAATACTGCAGCATAGTTCTTCACTGTGGCATGACTGTATTCAGATAAATTGGTCATGTACTATAATGAAAAAAAACCTTTTCTTGTGCTACTTTCAGCACTGGAACCAAATCTAGACCTGGCAGTTTTTACAATTTCAATCCAAGACCAACCTTCAATAAGATCACACAGCTCTAATGATTGTTAGTGAAAATGTAATGGGTCATTTGAAATACAAATGAACATTGGTGGGTAAAGGGATTTTTCTTTTTCTTTTTTCTTTTTTTTTGTTAGGGGACTCAATTTACACTAGCTACTTAAAATATTAAAATAAAAGTAATAACATTAAATATAAAGCTCAAAATCCACTGAAAACATTAGTGGCCATATCTGCCAAAAAAAAAAAAAGTAATACTGCCAAGAACAGTAGGACAGATTCTGCTCTCATGCACTGATGTTAAGCCAGAATAACTAAAATGATTTAAATAGGCTTGGTCTGGAATTGTACTGGTGTAAATGGGAGCAGAATTTGACCTACCATTCCCTTTTAAGCATTTTTATGAAATGTCCCTATTTGTTCATGACTATGTAATTAATTTCCCCCCTCATGATCAACGAAAACAAAACAAAACAAAAACAAAAATTCTGTCCTTTTTTTCCCTTGAAAAACATTTTAGCTAACTAAAGCAGATGCAAGACTAAAATCATGAAAATTTAAATAATTATTTCCTTCCAAGGAATTCATGTAATTGCAAGAGTATATTGTGAATTACTTCCTCATCTCTATAGGATTTATCGTAACGTTAACATGCACTAATTGAGTTTCACTCACATCTGAAAAAAGTATACAGTGTTAAAGAGATGTAACAGCATGAAGATGAAGAAATAAAAAATTGGCAAGCAATTCCTTCTGCTTATAAGTTAGCATAACCAGACAGCCCCAAGCAACTCAGTATCAGAATGTGACAAAGGGGATCCATCTTGGAGTCCTGAGAGCAACCTCTTATGTATAGTTTTGGCAGGCTATGAAGGCAAGATTTCAACATCATGTGGAACAAAATGTCTTTTATATTCTATCTAGCACGTATTCTGGCCAGCACACGGAGTAGCATTGATTGGGCTAGGAAGAACTGCACCTGCAGAAAGAAGAGTACAACACAACATTGGGCACTAGAAAGACGAAGAAAAAGAGACTAGGCGCTCAGTGCCCTCTTTGAAAGGTTCATTCATGTACCCTTGACCATCTTGATATATGAGCTATATTAGTGGTGGTCTCTGACCTGTGCTATCAAGGAACAGTGTCTTTGTGAAACCTTAAGGATCCCACATTCACAGAACACCCAAAGAGCAGATGGGATAGACCCCAAAATCAAAATGCAAGAATGATTTGACCAATAATGCCATTTTCAAAACTTAATCTCCAGTCCTATTCCAATTATAAAGGCCAGATCATGCCCATCTCAAATTTTAAATCACACAGGATAATCTCACAGATGCGATGAGGTCCTAAACTAACAAATTAGAATTAACTTTGGAATAAATATTGATGTCACACTGGATACTACAGCTACTCAAATACTATAGTAATGGATGCCTGAAAAATATCTTAGACACACAGATAATAAAGCACTGATGCCAGTCCCACCACAATACTGTTAGCTTATACAGACTCATGGGAAGTAATATGTGTCTGTAGGCTAGGATTCCAAAAACCAAACTCATTCCAGGACTCAGCAACCAAATGGATATATTCTAATGATTCCATTTTTGAGATGGAAGGTGTCCTACACATGAAGTCAAATGCAAAAAGCATGACTACCTCCACTTCCTTACCTCTCCTTGGCTAACGCTGTACCAAGTACTCATAGGAAAACAGCTAGCCAAATCTGGTTTCGTTGCCCCTCCACAATGATCTGACATCGTATACATGAAAAGGTCATGGAGGGGAATACTCATTATTTAAGAATTGCCATTTAGAAAAACATTTATTTGACCAACATTTTTTCAAACTACTTGGCCAGCTCTGTAGAACAGCCATGTAAAAAGAAGGGAAAAAAAGGAAGGGGGTGGGTGTGGGTGGTTTAGAACTTTAAAACCATTTTGATTTCATAGCACTACATTTGTTTTTGTCCATGCTTCTTTTGGAGAAATACATAAGAGATCCATACTTGTTCTTTCAAACATTAAATAACATGAAGTATAGTATTTGCCCCTTTTTTTTTCATTTTGTACTTCTTATTTAAATGATTTTGTGATGGCACACTAAGGCTAAAGAATAATTTAATTGTGCAACGTGATTTTCTTTTTAATTAACAAAGTTATATAATTTGGTAAGTTAGCACCTCACATAATACACGATTATTATTAAAGTAAATCTACTGTATTGCACAATGCTATTTTTATTATATTGGGGCTCCAAAATATAAGTTTTCAGCAATGAACAGCAGCTATAAGATCTTAAAGTGTGGATTTTTCATTTCACTAAAATATTGGTAGGGTTTTTACTGCCATAGTTTAGCATAGTTACACTACTCTACATGGGGGCGGCTCTATGTCTTTTGCCGCCACAAGCACGGCAGTCAGGTGGCAGTCAGGCGGCTTTCGGCGACGCGCCTGCGGGCAGTCCGCTGGTGATGCCGATTCAGCAGCGTGCCTGCTGGAGGTCCGCTGATGCCACGCCTTCAGCGTCCCCGCCACCGAATTACCGCCAAATCCGCAGGACTGGCAGACCTCCTGCAGGCACGCCACCAAAGGTGGCCTCACTACCGCCCTCACAGCGACCAAGAGGCCGCCCCCCGCGGCTTGCTGCACTGGTGCAGCAAGCCGGCCCTGATTCTACATAAAAGATTTTGGATCCAGGCTGGAGGCGGTTAAACTGTATAAAGTTGCTTGTCCCTTTCAACAAAACAAAAGCCCAGGAGGTCTAACAATGTAATCTTCAGGCTCCTTGCATGGCCTTTGTATTGCTGCCAACTGCAAGTCTGGAGAATGAAGCACAGTTTCATTGTGTCTTTGATACTTGGAATTTGGAAGAGTAAACACAAATATTATTTATTCATCTGCTATAAGTCTTTAAGTATCCATTTTCTGCTTTCTTATGACTGCAAGATAGTCAATAAGAAAAAAAAGATAGTCAAGAAGAACAAAAAACAAGAAATAATCAGCTTTGTTTTGAGGAAATGCCTTCATCATAAAGAGAAATATCAGTTTTAGAAGAGAAAAATAGACACTGTGACAGTGTAGTTTTAGAATCAATTTAATATTTGAGTACTGAATGATACCATTCTGCACTCACTGTGCAGGGCTGTCATTGGGCACCAGCTTTTCACATGCTGTGGTAAGATACAGGTTGGAGCACAAGAAAAGATAAATATATTTAAATGGATTTCATTCTAGCTATGGCCCAAAATGAAGCCCCCATACCCAATATCAGGGAGACTTGAATGAGGAAGCATTAGAAATAGGACCATCTGTATTATTTTTATTAGCTGAAGGATTTTTCTTTAAATTATGTGTGTGTGGCACATAGTTTAACTTATATGCATTTTTGCTAACTTGTGGGAATTCTGTCGGTCAAAGCCTGCAGTCTTTATTGAAACAATACTCGGGTGGACTTCAGTGGTACTTCTTCCTGATTAAGGGCTGCAGGATGTAGCCTCATGTTTAACCATTTGGGCTGGGATTTTCAAAGAAGGCTAAGGAAACTAAGTGTCCTACTTCTACTGAAATGGAGTTGAGTGCCTAACTCCCTTAGGTTCCTCTGAAGTTCCCAGCCATTGTATACCTGATTTTAATTTGTCAAAATTGCTAATTTGGTTACTCGAAGGACTAGGAACTCAATTTAAAGCCTATTCAATTCAACGAGAATCTTTCCTTTGACTTCAATGTGCTTTGGACCAGCTTTTTTCACAATAAAGATTTTTTGATTGCATCCATATATGAATAATAAAATAAATGAATAATCATTTCCTGATCTAACATGAATGAATTGAAACTAGTTCTGTCTAGTTCCGTTTATTATTGCACACACAGAGAAGCGATAGTACTGAATACTCCTTAAAGACAGGAAAGGTTCTTGCTCTATGAGGCAAGTCTAACATGCAGTTCAGTTGCTCAATACTAAGCAAACGAATTAGGCTGTGTGTACTTTGTCCATCTCAGTATTTCTTGTATTAGTTGCACTCATGGGTGGTGGGTATCATAGGCTGGAGGAAACTGAGCCTCCCCAGACAGCAGGTGTGGCCCTGGCCATGCTCCACCCCCAGTTCCCCTCCTGCTCTTGCCCTTTGGTGTGGCCCATGCTCAGGCTGGGCCTGCTGCTGGGGTGGGGAGGCCTGCCCTCCTGGTGCTCCAGGGCTGGGGGTGGGGGGTGGGCTAGGGCCGTGTCGCCCATCTGGTCTTCTGGGGTTGGGGGGGGGGGCTTGGAGCCGCTAGCCTGGGGTGGAGCCAGCAGCCATGGTGGGGGGCTCTGGGCTTCAGCGGTGGGAGGGGAACGGAAGGAGTGGGGCCTCGGGTGAAAGCAGCAAGGCAGGGGGCAAGCCTCCCCCAACCACCAGTTGACATGCCGCCTGTGGTTGCACTGTACCTGTTTCACCTACAGTAACACTTCTAAGTATTAAGCCTACAGCAACTGTGTCCAGACAGATCAGTGTCCTGTTCAAAGGAGTCCACATGAGTCACGTATTAGTTCAGTGAAAAGCACTTTGTAGACAAACATGCTCACTCCATCAGCAGGCAAGGGGATGCAAATACTTCACTCAGTGTATATGAGCCCTGACAGGACATCTGTGATGTATGTGATTGGGAAACTACCAGTCGCAGAAAAAGCAGACCGTAATGAGCAAAAGACTTACAATATTTTGTTCTTTTCAATAAAATGAAAATTGAACTTTCCTGTATTGTTGGAGCCAGGCTAAACACTATGAACAGCAAACTAGCAGCAGAAAGATGTAAATGATTTACAAGGTACTCTTAAAACATTTAATGGGAAGCTATGAGATTTTTTGGTATGGTGCCTACAATACTGATTCAAAAGAGCGGTTCCCTTCAACCTTTTTTGGTGCCTAACAGTAGCAATATTAATGCTAATATACCTGCAAGATTGTTCTTTGGGGCTAAACACTGTTTGCCAAGGTGAGGGATGTTACAGAGGAATTAGAAATAGTTAGATTCAATAGATCCTGAAAACAAATTATGGAAATCTTATGTAAGTTAACTTCCTAGAAGATGATGATAGTTTATTGTAAATGAAAGCAACATAATGAGAGTGTGCAATAGTAAAATGATATTTGGTGAACTAACATTAGCAGTTACAGTATGTGGAATTAATTTAATTGAGAGAATTGAATAGTGATTTATTAACAGGGAAAATGTATAGTTTGGTAAATATCATGTAATAGATTCACAGATGTACTAGACTTATTTCCATCAATAACAACGATTCCAAATTAAGTTAATTTATGAGAGAACATTAAAATATTATAAAGATAATAAGCACTAGTGTTAAGAATGACGTTATAAGACATAATTAACATAGGAGTTCTTTCAATCTGGCATAGGCTGGTGACTTTAGGAAAAATAACAATGATAAACTATATTATGATGCTTTCAGTATTACAGTACACTGGTGGGATGGCATCACATGTATATTTATCACCATTAAGGCATGATGTTGACTTGCTTTGCCTCTTGTGTCTCCTCTCACATGCATATGCAGCAAGAAAATAATATTGTCACATTAAATGATGTAATAGTATGACCCTATGAAGCACCACTCGTTTAGCTGAAGTTCTCTTCTGGGGGTTTTTAGTAACCTTATTAATTAGTCCACTGTAAGAAAATCTTACAATTTTGTCCTTAACTGTAATCTGAGTAACGGAGCTAATAATTCAGTCCCAGAAAGGTAATATTTCTGAATTAAGCCCCTCTGTTTAACAGGAAGAACTGTCCTGCGCAACTTTTAATTAAGCACATTTTATTTTTCCCATTTCACTTTTGCAGGAAACTACAAAGCTCAGGTTTGGATCCCGAGTCTATCCCTGATCTTAAGTTGTGTCTAACACTCCAAAGAGCTTACAAGAAAAAGAAAAATCCCTCCAGTTCTATTGTGAATAGATGCTAAAAGCTTTAAAGAATTGCCTAACAAATCTTAGGTGCAATTCAAAACTACTTTTAAACCAGCAAATATAATTTAAAAGTCTACCTGACTAGTTAAAAGCTATATAGGGAAAATTACTTGAACATGTGTTCTATGAACTCATGTCTGTGGGGGAGATGTTGCACTGGTAAAAGACTATGTTAAAAAAACAAACAGCAAATTCTATATCTAATGTACTGTGTTCTACAATTCATGATCACATTGAGCAGCAAAAGAGTCAAATACATTTAGAGAATTGCAGTTTACTATAAAAAGAAACACAACTATGCTATCTAAGCATTTTGGAAGTTTATTTATATTGAAAGACATCCTTAGGCTAAACTGTTAATGAGGATAATGGATATGAACCACCCAAGGCATGTAGAGGAGTCATTAATGAATTACTTGGCAAAACAAAAAGTCAGAAGCTCTACTCAGCTAGAAACTGGATTTGAGTAATGTGCTTTTAGAGTATGAGCAACACTAAGGAGGGGTCGTGGCATGTTAAAAAACCTGGAAAAAAGCATGATAAAACAGTACATTACCATGCACCTGCTTCCAGCTTTGTTTAAGGGCCTTTCAGATTTTACCATGTACAATGCTTACACAATATATTGTGCATATTGTATATATTTAAATATGGATTTTAATCTTCAATATGTCTTTATTTTCTTACATTTTTAAACCTTAGTATATTTTTGTAATCCCAATATCTCTTGTTTTATATAAAAGGAAATTTTAACAGCTATAATTTGACTTATTAATAACCAAAAACCATGTTACAGTCTGTTACTCTAATGGGCAATTCACCTTTTTAAGAGACCACTTTCAAATATTCATAATGTTTCCAGTACAATGTTGTTTGAACTGTAGTTAAAGGACACCTCTACTAAACTTTTACCTTTAGCTCATATAAGACAGGTTTTGCTGTACCCAGATCTTAACTGCAAAGTAATTTTATACATTGTATGGAAAAAAGTAAGTCCATCAGATACAGGAGAGTAACTTTAGAATTTTAGGCCTGCCACTAACATGTAGGGTCTCTGTGTGGGTACGATAACTGCCATTAAGTGTAAAGAGCATTATGAATGTCATTGAGAAAACACTTAATAACATGGAGCCATGCCCGCAGGTAAGAAACCCCCTCATTCACATTTGATAGTACTTAATCCATCACAATTTACCGTGGATTTAGCCACCCAGTTATTCCTGCTTTAAATTCATTTTGTAACCTCAATACTAAGGGATAGGTGGTTCATTGCCTATTGCTCTCTCTCTGCATTTCTCATGTAGCACAAAGGAAGCAGAAATGTCCCCTATATTCCTGGCTAGGGAAGGGAGGTTGGGAAGGATTTGAGAGAGATGGTTGGGGACAGAGAGAGCAGGGAAAGGGGGAGCTGTTCCCGACCATCAACTAGACCTATCCACAACCTGCAGTTACGTTTAAAAATATCTGTTTTATTGGTACATTGGACACAACACAATGCAGTGCTTTCCCATAGTTTATTAAAGCCAGATCAAATCTCATTTACATTCCCAAGGACTGAATGGTTGATATGGCAATATTTCCTGGGCAAGAATTCTCAGCAGAATTTCCTAATTAATCTCATCACCAGTTCTTCTTTGCTGAATAGTTTTGCTTTCTAATAACTGTAATGCTTCAGTGAGTGCCCTACCAGCTTTATTGGGTTGAAATTTAGGGATACACAATAGGAGCATAGCATGCACACTCACTGAACATAATCATAGTGAAAATGGTGTGACTAAATGTTCAGTACTTACAGGGCAAAAGGTTCCTAAATGGAAGTTCTGTATTTTAAGTGCCATATCACTTACTCATGGGGTTCCTAATCCAGTTTGTTCCTTCTGCCTCAGTGAATGCCAAAGAAGCACTGTGCTTTGGGCCATTGTGTGTGTTGGAATGGAGTACAAAAAGGGAAAGTAAATAAACAAGGCATAGTAATTAATATTAATACTGAATGTGCAATTAATGTTAATGACAAAACGCCATCTAAACAATAAATCCTGGGAATATAACAAAATGGGAGCACCTGTAGAATTTGAGGAATTCGTAACAAATACAGGAGCTGCCATGAGACAAATATTGAATACTGGGTTCACCCTGGGAAATGCATGTCTTACCTTAAGTGATGTGCTTTGGTAACATAGATAAGAGCGGGGCTTGATTTGTTTTTTGCTCAATGGGTAACACCTTAAGTTAAAAATGAATAATGTAAAAATTACAATGAACAGCAAGTTACTTTCCAAATGCAAATTTAGCTGGTGATTTAATTATTGTCCAGTAAAATAGTATAAAATCCTTTAAAATACCATCTAACTCATAGTTGCTCATGAGTACACAATAGTAACAACTGCTACAGATGACTGATTGTCCGTGCTTTGTTGGTAAATTAAGCAGCTAGTTTTGTCTCTCTTCCTTAATTAGCAACTTATTTTATTTAACAAATAAACCAACAAAAAAAATCTAGGCCAATAGCAATTCCCAACTATAGATGAGTACCAAGTGGAATTTAAGCAGCCAACAACCCAATGTATGAGCACAGATTACACCAAATCGTCTTCCAAGGGACAGTCAACAGTAGAGGCACTGCCAAAGGCTAGTCTCTTTATCAATGCAATTGCCCAATCAGTAATGAGGAGCTGGTCTTTAAATCAAAGGTATGGCACAAGGACCAAAAGGCATAAACTGTGTTGGCTAGCAAGCCAGTTAGATCTTCTTTTACAGTTTTCCTGATGTTACTTTTGGGATATAATAATAATAATAAAAAACTATGGCCATCAGCAACCCCACTGCAGGAAGACTTATAATAAATGGAGATATCCCATCTCCTAGAACTGGAAGGGACCTTGAAAGGTCATTGAGTCCAGGCCCCTGCCTTTACTAGCAGGACCAAGTACTGATTTTGCCCCAAATCCCCAAGTGGCCCCCTCAAGGATTGAACTCACAACCCTGGGTTTAGCAGGCCAATGCTCAAACCACTGAGCTATCCCTCCCCCACTCTCAGAAGTCTAGAAGATACTCAAGCACAGAAACCCACTTAGTGGTTGCAGATGACATTACAGTTAGGGGGCTTCAAGTTCAATTCTCCAGCTTTTTTCCCCATTTTGTGGGAATTATTGCATCTCAACCAACCGAGCTCTACATTTTTAAAAGTGCTGAAAAACAATGCCTCAAAATAACCCTATATTGTATGCCAACAAACTGTACAAAAATATGTCATGCCCAATTTTGATAAAATTTTAATGAATGCAAAAATCGTAAGAAATTTTCAAGGCACCCAAGTTCATGTAGACAGGTTATTCCTATGTAGGGAATTACCTCGTCTTTTTTCCATCATGAGATGGGGACTGCAGACCCTAAAGTCTGTAGAGATTCACTTAGAACAGTGTTTCCCAAACTTGGGAAGCCACTTGTGTAGGGAAAGCCCCTTGTGGGCCAGGCCGGTTTGTTTACCTGCCCCATCCGCAGGTCTGGCCGATCGCGGCTCCCACTGGCTGCAGTTCACTGCTCCAGGCCAATGGGAGCTCCTGGAAGTGGCAGCCAGTATGTCCCTCGGCCCGTGCCACTTCCAGCAGCTCCCATTGGCCTGGAGCAGCGAACCGCGGCCAGTGGGAGCCGCGATCGGCCAGACCTGCGGATGGGGCAGGTAAACAAACCGGCCCGGCCCACTAGGGGCTTTCCCTGCACTAGTGGCGTCCCAAGTTTGGGAAACACTGACTTAGAACTAGGGCCATGTATGTCTGGGTCCCTCCTCCTGGTGTAACAAATCTCTCTCTCTCTCTCTCTCTCTCTCTCTCACTCACACACACACACACACACACACTCACACAACTAGAACCTTATCCTTCAGCTCTCCAAGATACAGAGGCCTCCATCATCTGAGCACAAGGAGATCTCCTTTAGCTGATAGTAGAAGGGGCAGCCACTACCAAGCAATCCATTTCCCCCCCCCCACCTCGCCCCAGAAATGGTTCCTTGAGGCCCTTAAAAAGCATAGTTCTAGGTGACTAGGGTGACCAGATGTCCAGATTTTATAGGGACAGTCCCGATTTTGGGGTCTTTTTCTTATATAGGCTCCTATTACGCCCACCCCCTTCCCAATTTTTCATACTTGCTGTCTGGTCACCCTATAGGTGACAGATTTGGTCAGTAATAACTTGCACTATTTGTGAAATGCAGACTGCACCAGCATCTTATGCTGGTCTCAGAACCTATTTTCTCCTTCAATGGTAACCATTCTGCAAATGTTTCCAAATTATTGCAGCTGGGGTACCTCTGGATAGACCTTATTTTTAACCACCTATGGTACCTTATCAGCAGATGAAATAGGAAGGGAACAGATGTGTATGCTTCAAAAACTGTACTGCATGAGGATTATACAATCAGCTAACTTAATCATGTTTCCAGAATCTTTTCTCTTGTTTTTAAAGCAAATAAAATTTGTTAGTAATCCCCCCCTTTTTTGTGTGCAACAGAATGAAACTCTCTTTGCAGTAGTAATTTTTACAGTATGTCAAATAGTTTCTTTTTTCCTTATATAACTATTTTTGCAGACAGCTGTTCTTTTAATCAGTTCTTTGAACTCTGGCAAACAAACAACCTTCTAGGCTATTTTTGAAAAAAATGGGCCTTGGTCTTCTTTCACCGTAAAGATTCACATCTTTCTTGTGTAAGTCAAGACTCAAAAAATGATGTCTCTCTCTTAGCCCTCATAACAGACATTTCTGCTTACACTTACTTTTTCAATATTTTTTGGACACTGTACCTGCTCAGAGCAAAATATCTGCTATGGGGAAATGAGAGGTTTTGAGAAAGAACATGCCCAGTTTCTTCATGAAATTGTAGGAGACAACATACCACTGACAACATATCAGTGTACTACTCTATACATGCATTAAACACCAGCATGACAAAGTTATAATATACAACAGTTGATGGTTAAAAAACACTAATAGGGCCATTACTGAAAACATTAGTTAGCCTTTCTGGTCAAAGAACTTAACTTGGAAACACTTAACAATTGTTCATTTGAAGAAAAGAATATTAAGAAAAATGCAACTTCCACTCAAAGATAACATAAAAATATGTTCCCCCATCTAACGCCACTCACTGATTTTATTGCAAGGTATCTCAACTATAAAATGCATTGTGTGATAACAAAATTCTGTGAAGGATGGAGCTGCCTGCAAAAGCTGACCCACTACTTACAATAATATCAAATTATAAATGAATTAATTTGCTTGCTGACCAAGTAGTTTGCCATATTAAATTGCAAGTTTGCAAGACATGTATTCTATTATCCCAGATTGCACTCTTGACACTTTACATTATGAACATTTAGCATTCATTCTTTCATATTTTGAACACTGACTACAATAGAGCTGTCAGCACAAAGGAATTTTTTATTAATTTTTCAGATATAAAAAGCAAGGCTCTTGTAGAACCATCAGAAACTATATGGACTGAAATTAAGAAGACAAAAAATATCTCAATGGGTTAAATGTATTGAGATATTATGAACAAAGGCAGGCTTGGTTAAGAAAAAAAAGCACAATAAGCAGTATAATTGCTTGGCTTCTACCATAAGGAAAATCAGATTGTTCTGCTCGCTGCAATTAAGGAAGTGAAGGAAGTGAACATCTATTTAATGGTTGCGCCTTACTTGTACTGCTTTTGTCGCCACGATCAAATGATGGCATTAATTTCGTGAACATGCAGACCTCAGTAAAAAGCAACAAAGAGTCCTGTGGCACCTTATAGAGTAACAGACGTATTGGACCATAAGCTTTCATGGGTGAATACCCACTTCGTCAGACGTCTGATGAAGTGGGTATTCCCCCACGAAAGCTTATGCTCCAATACGCCTGTTAGTCTATAAGGTGCCACAGGACTCTTTGTCGCTTTTTACAGATCCAGACTAACATGGCTACCCCTCTGATGCAGAGATCACTGACTAAAAATGGCACTCAGCATGCACTGGAGTAGTCTAGTCAATATTGCATACTTTGGGTAAAATAACATCTGCACTTTTTGATCTCCATGAACTGTGCAATCTGACTTCAGTCGTTAGCAGTGAAAGCAAACCATTGCTAGATAATAAAATCCATGTTTTACTTTGTTCTATACAAGCATGTGTCTGGACACTCTAACCAAAGTAAGCCATATCACCAAAGACCAGGATGAACTTGGCAGCCCATGCAGCCTTTTGAGGCAAAAAAGAACAAACATATAAATGATCTGCATGCAAGTAAATGTAATAAACATTACTGGAAGGAAAGGACTTGGCTGAATCACTAAACAGTGAAAATAAAGTTGTTTTACTAGGTGAGTGTACTTTAAGAGCTTACAGAAATGAACCTAGTGATTGTATCCCAGCAAGTTAGAGAATGCTTTTCAAAATCCACATTGTATCAATTAATGTTATAAATGACAGTGGACACTGTAAAAAACACAATAGAAGAAACAAGTGTCTGGTTGAAATAAATAAAGACATTTCATCCAGATAACCACTGTGCTCATTCTTTTATAGATTGCAATACGAAAGTTAATTGAGTCTACCATTTCTTACATTATTATGATGCACTCTTGTTGTAACATTACTACCGGGGTAAAAATTCAATAGCATGTTGATCAACTGTTATTCCATTATGTTGATTTATACTTTTTTTATGAATATTTACTGCCTTTTTAAAACCTGCGACATAGTTTTTCTGATATTGTCTGTGTTCTTTATTTGTTCTCATTTTACCAGTACAGTCATAATATGTAGAAAAAGACACTATTTGATCTCATTTCCTTCACCAGGACTATAATATCAGGTTCTATAAGCAGTAAGTTTCCAAAATGCTACTGATATAATTATACAGGTAAGAAAATAAAGAAAGCACATAACAAGCTAGAGAAAATATACTACAGGGAACAACTGAACTTGACACTGTAACTGTATATCACAGATTCCCACATATAGACAGGTGACAAGGTAGGTTTCTAAGGAACACGATGATGGCTGTTTAGAGCACTTATATCCAGATGCATTTGTTCATCTTGGCTGAACTGGCCAGCAAAAGGCCTTGCACTATTTAAATCCCACTTATGCACAATCTTGAGAACCTGAGTTGTGAATAGGCCCTGTGCCGGCATTTGCAAAGGGGAAATATCACATTTTCATATTTTATAGGTGGCATTTTTATCACTACATTTAAAAGAATACAGAAGCAGATAAATGCCTTTGTATGAAAGACCATTTGTAGGACCTGATCCTGCAAGCCATATGGAAAGACTCCTGTACCTATGTGGAGCTCCCTGAAGTCAAAGCGGCTCCCTAGAGATGCAGTGGAGCAGACTGCAAGTTCTCAGCCTGAATCTCTAAACGTGCCAGGGCAGTGGTGGGCAACCTATGGCCCGTCAGGGTAATCCACTGGCCGCCAGATGGTTGCCTACAGCTCCCAGTGGCCGCGGTTCACCATTCCCAGCCAATGGCAGCTGCAGGCGGCCATGCAAATGTAAACAAAATGTCTGGCGGCCCACCAGCAAATTACCCTGACGGGCCACATTCAGTCTGTGGCTTGCCCACCACTGTGCCAGGGTGTGTAGAGAAGTTCCTGAATGCCCCGACATAACTGAACCAAATAGGGAAACTAAAACACTAGTTTTACTTCAGCCATTTAACAGACCTCATAACCCTCAGGACATTGTCTTAACCAAAGGCTTGAACTCTGAATGAATTGTAACTCACAACCTTGAAACCCAGGAGAGTGGAATGCTTGCCAAAAAGATCCTAAAGGGGAGAAGAATTGTATAAACTCAATAATTATGAGAAAAGGATATGCACATCCCTAGTTTTGCTAAATTTGGGATTGACTAGAAGAATCAAAGTGGTTGCCTGGAGTGAAAACCTGTATTTGAGGTTTGAGGTTAACTGACAAAAATCAAACTTAAGATTGAAGCATATGACTTAATAGCAGAGGAGCTTAAACCTACAAGAAACCTTGCAAGAAAAAAAAAATCAGGTTATATTTTATGACCAAGAAGAAAAGCTGAGAAAATATTTTATATGCAAAATAACTTATTTTTGTGGCTCTGAAACAATATGTTACTAGCACAAAAGAAAGATGATGTGTTACCAGAGAGGTAATCCAATCAATTTAGGGTTTATAGCTTCAGAGTCTTCTCCATATGAGAGACAAGAAGATTTTACTTTTATTCTTTCCACAGGTGAATAAATCGAGGGATTTATAAGCAGGATGATTCAGATTCAAATTTTGATGCCAAGGCCTTAAAAACTAGGCATAAATGAGCAAAATAGCCTTTTGTGTCCATAAGAAATAAATTAATTCCTGAATTAAACAAAAAAAGAAGCAAAATTACTAGAGAAATCTGTTGGTCCCCAAAAACCCAAATCCGTCTTTTCTTTAGTCATCTCAATCGTGAATATTTTCTACACTCATTTAGTTTGTGACAAATAGGTTAAACTAAAGGGCTCCACAAAAAGAAAAGAACTGAAAATGCTAAGAAAATACTGAAGGGAATAGCTCCATCTTAGGATAATGCATCTCCCATTAAATTCTCCAATTCTGATATTTATGTTGTTGAAAGGGTCCATATCTTGAACAATGGCAAGGACATTATTCTGAACTACAAACCTAAAAATAAGCATATCCTCTCATTCTAATTCTGTATTCATATTGTGTTAGGAGGGAAAAAGTGAGAAGATGACAAGAGTTAAATAATAGCACTGCCTTTCTATAGCTCCTTTTATGTAAGGATCTCAAGGCACTTACAAATATTAATTAGTTAAATCTTTCTACTCTCCTATAAAGTAGGTAAGTATTGATATCCACAATTTAAAGATGAGAAAACAAAAAGAAAGTTAAATACTTGTCCAAGGTGACATAGTGAGTCAGAGGGAAAACCAGAAAAAGAACCCAGAACTTTTGATTATTGGTTCTGTGCTCTGTCAGAATTTTAGACCAGATTTATATTAAATTCTTTAATTGATTGATATAATCTTTCCTCCATGTGAGATCTTGGAATGAGCTATCCCACTAGTCCACAAAATAATTCAACACTGGGGGAAAGAAAAAAACAGAAGCACCAAAAAGCAGTAAAATAGCAAAAGGAAATTGGCTGCTGCTTTTCCAATTTCCCGTTGGGGCTCTTCAGACAGTATTGCTTAGGACAACCATTACAGAGAGGTTTGCAGCTCTGGAAATCTTTTATTGACCTCTCTGTAAATGTAGAATGGCCCATGAATTAGATGGGTGGGTCACTACGAGGAAGCTCAATAGACTTGGCAAGTTCTTGTGAATGACAGAGAGCTGGGATCAAGAGAACTGATTGAAAATGTATAGTTATTATATATTACTCTTTTTAAAAGTGTACTCTCCAGAGTATTATAGGCCAGGACTCATAAAGGCTATTGAATGTTTTTTTTCTTCAGTCACAAACATTTCAACTACAGGCAATTCAGATTTACAAGCAACTTTCTAGCTGCTAAAATGATTTTTTGGCAAACCATTCTGCCACTTAAACATCTCCTTCTCTCCCATGCATAAACCCAACTTCCTAATCCATATTGTAACAATCTATTTTGCTTCACACCCCCATTCTGATGAATGGAATCTGTAATAGCCTCTTTAATTTCAACAAAAAATCAGTTAAATTTGAATGATTTTTGCTTTCCCTACAATGCATTTTCCTTTATGATGCAGTTATTTTCCTAATTATTCATAAAAATTAAATTAAAAGTTGTTCTGTATAAACATTTGGATTTGGGTGAATTTTCCTCCCCCCTTGTCTAACAACCTATATTTGATTTTGCTCTTTTAAAAACAAACAAAATCTATTACTTGTTCTTAAAATAAGTTTAAAAACTGATAAACTAGACCTACTTTAAAAAAAAACAATCTTCAGTTCCCTGTGTAAGGAACTTCCACTTATCCAAATGAATATTCTATCTCTTAGTTAACATTTAACTGACTAATAAAGTTGAGGGGGAAAACCCTCTAGAAACCAGAATTTTAATATTTTTATCTGTTTCCGGCTCACTAAATCTTTTGTAAATCCCACCTGTTTACCTCTCTGAGTATCAATGACCATAGAAACTCTAGAGATTTATTTACAGGAAATCCAAGGCTTCAAGATTTTGATCACAAACCCCTAGATAAAATCCTTCAGCAAATGAGCTGAGGCCCTGCTATAAAAAGCCTTCACTAGGGAGGTCACTAAATAGATATTGTTGATGTACATCAAAAGCCTGACAACCAATCCTTTTGAGGAGATAACTATGCTTTGGTCTTAAGATCTCGATGCTTTCAAGAAAGGAATAAAACATACATTTATTTCAAGAAGTCATACTAAGTTTGAAATGTTTGATATATAAGAATTTCATTTCAAATCTATGGGGATTTGGGACAGTATGATCATTTCCACAGATCCAGAAAGGGCAATAATAATGCACTATAGTGAGGAAATGTTGACTCTCTCCCAACCATAAGATGAATTTCTTTTCTGGAGGCTTGATTTCTTCTTTATTCTAGATTGTAGAGAAATGGAAATCTCACTTTTAGTTTTTGTAAGTTAGGAAAACAAAGACTGAGTGCGAATCTACTAAGATTTTTAAAACGTTCTCTTTGAAAGATAGACTCAACTCTTTTGCAGAGTCCTCATGGAATGAACTCCATGATTAGAACTCTGTACAAATTAAAACTTCTTAATATAATTATGCTTTATTTGTATTGTGGTAGCCCCAGTCGTGGACCAGGATCCCATTGTGCCAGGCACTGTACAAATACAGAGCAAAAAGACAGTCCCTGCAAGAAAGAGCTTACAGTCTCATTCTGCTATAGAAAGCATTCACACTGTGATGGGACACAGCCAATATACCTCGAGTTTTTCAGCTCTTCTACTGCTGTTTCTGACTAGTGTAAATTTTATAGTGAGTCACATCCTGCATATCTTATTTATATAAAATAATTGAAGTCACAATGTACGGGTGAGCAGAAATCAGTCCATGTAGTCTAACTCAGCTGTACTGATTGCTGGGTAGCAGAGCCCTCAGCCAAGCTTTTCAGGTATGCTGCTTCCCTCTATGGCTTCAGCAAAAACAACCTTCACAATGTCACCTGCCTCAAAGCTGCTTCTTCATTACCTGGTTTTCTCAAAGATACCTCTGTCAGTCTTTACACAGGGATCAGTAGCATATAGGACTCTGAACAGAATCCTTGCCAACAAGGACTCTTGCCTCACCAAAACACAAGCCCCTTTTCCCCTCACTGTCTGGCTTAAGCCCCAGCTCCACAATCCAGCAGTGAAACACTGAGTCATGGGTCAGGGTGACCCCTCACCGCAGGTATTTCATGCAGTTTGCTTGTTCTTTCATTTCCCAACAAGGATAATAGCATTTTATTATCCTCCTAACTTAAAACCTAACTGAATTTTGACCAAAATGTCTCAAACTGTCACATAACAGATATGCAAATGTGATCTGTCCCATTCAGTCATTTCTCCTTGCTCAGCAACAGATACCAGCAGAGAGCAGCATAGATACCTATGGACAGTCTGTCCACCTGGCGTTCCAAAGCAGCCTCTCTTCTCCCTGTTTACCAACAGATGTCACTATCCAGCTCTCTACTTTCTAGGGCTTCAGGCCACAGGGCTTGCATAACAAAATCATTTTTCCATAGAAAAGAGTTATCAGTTACATAATTTTTTTTGCAAAAAGAAAAAATTGCAAAGCTACCTTCATCATCAGTTGCCACAGCACCATCAAAATGTCCTAAAATCTGTGAGAGGATTCTGAGGGACTGTGGAATCTTCCAAATGCCTGAGGCTAGGCAGGTCTAGGAAAGGTGGGTCTGAAGCATGAGTAGAAAGGAAGTTCTGTATTAGGCCCATTTATTAATTGCTTTACTAGATGAGCGAGGAAAATTTTGGTTTTTCATTGAAAAATTGAAAAAAATAAAAGATTTTTTGCCTAAAAAAAAAAAAATTGATTCTAAAATGCTATCTCAGTGCCTAATGGGAGCTGTAGCTCCCTGGTCAGACTATATCTCTCATGATGGTATCCCTTCTTTGTGTAGACGTCAGGCAATGAAGTCCAGCTGGGAGCTCAGCTCATAAAAGAGATGGTGTCTCTAGCCTCTGTTTGCCATAAGCTGGGAATAGGCAACAGGGGATGGATCACTTGACGATTACCTGTTCTGTTCATTCACTCTGGGACACCTGGCATTGGCCACTGTCGGAAGACAGGATACTGGACTAGATGGACCTTTAGTCTGACCCTGTATGGCTGTTCTTATGTGAATAGCAGCTTGAGGAATCCAAACTAGAATTCCCATGAAGCACCACAGCAGAATTTCAGAATCAATGTATTTCAGTTTTCAGGCAAAATATTTCTGCTGTCCACTGAAATATATCAAATCTTGATTTTTCATCAAATCACAAATTTTCCATGGGAAAAAATAAATCATTTTCCAACAAGCTCTGCTAATTAGTGGCATCAGACATTTGAGTTTAGAATCTTCATTTGTTGAACCTACCAGAGTTCAGTTTTTCAATCTAAAATTAAGTCTCTCTCTCTCTCTCTTTTTTTTTTTTTTACTCTGACCTATAGTTCATTATGGACCAAACCATAAACACCTTACTTGGCTTGAGTAGTCTCACTGATTTTACTCAAGTAAGTAACTGCTCAACTATGTAAGTAAAAAGTTTAAAATCTGGCCCTGTCTGAGTTGCATACCTTATCATATTGTATCATTGAAGTTCCCTTAGATGCATGGCATGAAAGGTACTATAGAAGTGTAGAATCATTGACTGATTGATTAAAAGCTATTATATATGAGAAACTTTCTGAAATCAGAACATAAAGTGACACAGAGGAAAACAATCCACTTTTGACTGATAATTTCTAAACATTATATTAATGACCTCGAAGACTGCCCAGCAGAATGTGTGTGTATGAACTTCTTCAAAGGTGGAAATCTAGGCTGCAAATCTCCTGAGGCATTTCTATGCCATAAAGTGGAAGAGGACTCTGAAGATGCTGGGAAAAAAATGAAAATAGTATAATGGCAAAACAGAGATTGCTCAGGTCATATTGGGAAAAAGAAAGAAGATAAGGAAGATTCTCCTCCTTTGAAACTCTTTACTTTGTCTTTATGCAAAACTAAAATAAGAAGCAAAGGCACAACCTCATTCCCAAGAGAGTTCCAGAGCTAATACTGACAATTTAGCTAATGGAAGTAATAAAAATGCCCTTATTTTCGAGGAGTATTTTTATGTTCCTTGTCATAAATGGATTATTGGAAGTGGCTTTGAGCAAAAGTTACACTTTAAACACTGAGGAGTCTGGCTGTCATATTTTCACTACTCATGAGTAATGTGGCCACCCCTAACTCATGCTACACTCCACTTTGTGCCATACCATATCGTCATTACAGTTGCCTACATATCTACAAATACAATGTTCTTAAGCATGCAAAATACAATTGACAAAAGTGAAACAGCAGAAAAAAATACAATTGTTAGAGCTGGCCAACAAAACAGGAAAATGATTTTGCAAAACATTTCAAAGTTCTTTCCACGTGGCATGGTTCAAAATGGACCCATTTTAAGCTTTTTGTGAACATTTTCCTGATTTGTTTTACGAAAGTTTTTATCAGAATCATTTTAAACATTGTGACTGACATTTTTAACTTATCGAATATCATATAACCTGTAAATGAAAAAAATTGATAACATGTAGATGTATAGTCCCTTTAATGCCCCTTTACATTGACAGAGTAATGCAAGGGGCCTTCGTAGAAATGAGAATCAGGCCCTCAGTGTCCATGTTTTCCTTCAGACTATATTTTCCATAAATATAGATCTGCTTATAAAGTTTTCCATTAATTTTTCTCTGGAGCAAATCCAGAGCATGGCCTCAGTAAAGCCAGGAAGCACCTGGGAGGCTTTGGGTACTTCTATGCTTTTCACAACAGCCACAAACTCCTGATTCTATCTATATGATTGGCATGTGTGCTGTGGAGTGGATGTCATGGCAGTGAAAGGAACAGTGAATAAAACAAAGGAAGAATGGAGAGATGGGTCATGTTCTGTTTTTCCCCAACTCACTGTAAGGGCTTCTCATGAATACTTAGTTCATGGCAAGGTGGGGTGTGAATCTACGCAGCACTAGCCAGCCGCAAACTAAGTGTCTGCATGAACCTTGTTACTACACATTAATAGTTCCCTAGTGTGCTTTGTTCTACTCCACTTTAAAACCCTACATTTTGTATGGTCTTGTTTTCTAAAACGGTCCAAACTGGGTGCTAAATTTAGGCTCCTCAATCTTTACAGAAGCACCTAAATAGAAGTAGCCTGATTTTCTTAGGGTCAGAAAATATGGCGCTCTCACTGACTCATAAGTTCAGTACCCCTGGAAAGCAGGCCAGTTCTGTTTAGGTGTCAAACATTAGGTTCCCAGGTTTGGCAATTTTGGCCTATCTATTTACTATTTTAATGCCAGTTTTGTTCTCAAATAGCAAAAACCAAGGTTTCTTTTCTACACTCAGACTCTGTGCTTGCGAAAGGGGAAGTATTGCCTCTTAGAGGCACCCAGGGGGTGGTGTGTAATTGTCCCAGGTTACTGGGTGGGGGCTCGAGTCGGTTCTGGGTTGTATTATTGGAAAGGAACTCCTAGATATTGAACCTGGCCTTTGTTGGTGACGACTCAAACTGGCAGAAGGGTTACAAATCTAAGTCAACTACTGAGGCCTCACAACCTTCCTGGAATAAATTTCTCCACCCTTAAAAAGCAATTGCTGCCACATCCTCTCTGCTGCTGCTGCCCCTCTTCCTAGTGCACTCTCTGCTGGCTGCACAAGTTGCTGTGTTGCTCTCTTCCTACTCTACAGCTCCCCCTTCTGTGAAGACTACAACTTTGCTCTCTCACTATCCATTCCCCTCTTCTTAAAGAAGCACCATCTCAGAGGGTGCTTTGCTCTTTGCTCATCCTCCTCTCTGGAAAAAAAGCTATCAGGGAACACATTTTCTATTCATAATCAAATATAAACATCCCTCTTGAAACATGCACCCTTGAGGGCTGCAATTAAGAGCCCCAAGGGCCCGGGCTAGACGTCCCTGCCTTAAAGAAAGGGGAGATATTTTCTGATTGTTTTAAAAATGCATCAGATGTGGGATTAGTTCTTTTTTTAAATGGCAAAGAGAACATCATACATAATGGTGCAGGTGATAGCTGTGTATGCACGGGGGCGGGGTGGGGTGGGGGCGGGGGGGACCCTGCTCTCCTTTAATGCCCTTCTCACACACGTCCTAAAATGGGTGACACTAGGAGGCCACTCCCACCTCCATTGACTGTCAGAGTTGGGGGTTGCAAGTGAGGCTCCCCTAAGTAAAGGTGAGTCCTGGGCAATAAGAAGTATCCCCCTCTCCACACACACCCTTTCTAGTGGGTTTAACTGTGAGAGGGATTGTTCCTAACTATTTCTTGAAGAAGGCCAGATATCAAAAACCTGCAGATTAACCTGGTGCATCTGAACTGCTATTGAGGATAAAGATATTTTTCATTCATCTCTATTGACATCCTGTCAATAACTTGGAGAATTACTCCAGCATTACTCCAATCACTTAAAATATATCAATATCATACTTGGGAGAAATCCTATAAAATTCAGTACAGTTGATTGCAGACTTTAAAGTTCTATCTTCAGAAAACTCAGAGCCAAGTTTTGCATGTGATTCCCCAGTCTGTTACAGACACAGAGGAAAAGCCACAGAGGAAAAGAACAGAGAGCATGGGGAGAGTCTTCTCAATCCTTCAGGAAATGAGGCTGGAATGAAAAGATTAGTTTGTTTCTTAGGTGTTTATCAAGGACAAATCACCTCCCCTTAATGAACTGATATTGACTCATGAATTGCATACCAATAGGCCAATGGTCCATTTAGTCCTTTTCCTAACAGAAGCTTTTACCAGATGCTTTGGATGTGAGGGAGGCAAAAATTAATTCCCATTAATATGAGAATAAAATTGGAGATTCTTCACGTTGCAGGGAATGATCGTTAACAGCCAGAAAAGGCAGTCAAGTACTGAAGGCCAAAGGTCTGCTAAGTTAACTGCTTGAGACAAAGAGAATTTCTAAGACTTGGGAACAAAATGAAGGTTTCGGTGAGTGAAATTGTCACTAAAACTGATTTTAAGCCAAGATTATGTATACTCCTGATATAAGCACATGTGTGTTTTCACTTGTTCAGCGGAGAGTTTGAATTTCTTGTGGAGACCACCAACTTTGCTGAACATGTTTCAGTTCCTAAAAAGCTGGAAAGAAATATATTTAACTCATTCATGCCACTTTATAGGCATAGCAAGAATGGAGAATTAAATAATGATAATATCACTGAAGGCCAAATTCTGCTCTCAGTTTCATACATACAACACTATTACACAATAGGATTAACAGGTGCAGCTGCAGGGAGAGTTTAGCATAGACTTTAAATAGTCTAACTAGTGTTTTGAAGAGATGCATATGTGCAGATACCTGTCTTTTTATCAAATTCCTGTGTAATCTCATAACTGCCAGCAGCAAATGGGCATCATTGAAAGTTCAGTTAAGCTACCAAAGAACTGCTTATCCACATCAACTGTAATTTCTTATCATGTGTATTGTTCCACAATGTTTCTATATCTTAAAAAAGATTTTCCAATAAATGTTAATACAAAATACAATGAAGATCTGAACATAATGGAATTAGGATTTTCATTATAGCCCTTTCAGAAAATCAGCTTTTGGACTGTTCAAAGGAAAAGAGACATACTCACATAGTGGCGATATTTATTTTCTGTTTGTGAGGTTTCTCATTATAAATAACTCAAATCCAGCATTTCGGGCACAATGCAGTATTTGGATGAGACATAGAAAACGTGGTATGAACATGGTTGTCATTTGTACTTCATATAAACTCCACTGTAATTCATTAATGCATGTACCATTAAAAGGAGTTGTAGGAGAATGAAATAAAAACAGTTGATAGATAGAGTTGCATTGATGGGTTCTGCTTGGTTGGTAACATCAAGTGGCAGAATGAGAACAGTTTTTAAGATATGATTAAATATAAATTTTATCAAAGGAGCAGTAAAACATTATAGCTTTAGGCTCTTTAAATTCCATACACATTCGGGGATTCCAAAAATAAAGCACCAACTTTTTAATCTGGAGATGACAAAATTACTATGTTGTATCAATTAAGTAAGTTACTCTCCTAAATAAATTGCATTTTTCATTTGCCATACCCACCTAGTGTTATAAAAAAAGATGACATCAAATAGGCTGTGAGGTCTTCTTACTTGTACACAAACTGCTAAGCTCCACCTATAACTATAGAAAATTCAAATAAAACAGCAGGCATCTCTAATATGGCCCTGGCATAACTTGATTGAGCTCTTATTTTCACTGGTTTTATGTTGACTTCAATCACTCCTTATTTAAGTGAGAGAAAAATCAGCCCCCTCCCCCGCCCCCAACACACACAGATCTTATTGCCAAATCTAGAACAGTACGTCTTAAATAGAATTGGTGGAAATCAATGTTTTTTCTTTGCCCAAGTCCAAGGGAATGTTTTCTTTGGACTTGTTACACAGGAGTTCACATACTTTGAGTTAAGCTTACAGTCTTCTGGGTTGAATGAACCCCAGTTGGGGTCTTTAGGTGGTACTGTAATACAAATAATAATAATTAGCAACAATAATAATAATGAACTCAACCAAAACTCTGACTGCCAATACTCAAGAACACTGGGGTTCTCTGAATGAATTGAGACCTTTCTGCATGCTCAACAAAACACACAGAATCTGAGTTTGTGTCCATACTCACCCCTTTCCAAGTGACTCAAATACAATAATACCACACAAATTTCAATCTGAATTCCCTCTCAGAGTTTGACTGTTCCCAGAGTTTTCCTCCATGACCTAGTCTAGCTGCATTGCATTAACCCAAAGAGATACACTTTCTTTAAATCTTCATTGGAGCTGATTGGTCCTGCCAGCATGACTGTCAGTAATATCCTGGATCTTAAAGAAGGACTTTAGCATCTAAGCCAATGGTGATAGAACATAAGAATGATACATTAGAGTCTGTTACTATGCTACAGATTCAAAATTAGGTTCTAGATCCAAACTTAGCAGTTTGGTCTCATCTCTACTTTTAACATGAAGCCATGAATTACTCCAGGTTTCACCTGCAAATTTGGCTTAGATTCATTCAAAAGGTTTGCTAACCTTAGCACATCAGGTTACAAATCTGCTGTGATATGTCACATAGCTGTGTTTTTGGCCAGTGGTTACTTGAAAATGCACAAACTAACAGGAAGCTAGAAGTAAAACAGAAAAATATAGGTAGGAAAAATGAATAAGAGTAAGAACAAGGATGATATGCTGAATTATTTACATCGCTAAAATCAATATTGTCTGGCTTGACAATTTGATCACAATCAAAATTTGACTATCTCAATTTGACAGAAGATAGCTATATTCTGGTCTCATTAAGGTAAATGAAAATGGCACATTATGTGTCACTTCTTTTAAGCGTAGTAGCAGTTTTGTTCTAGGCGAGGTACCAAGTTATTAGTAATCATGCAAAAAAGAACCACCTAGATACCTGTATGGTCTTATATTTTCAAACTGTTGTTTGGTATGATTTCCTACCAACAAGGGTCTTATAACTGAGATCATATTAAAGTCAGTCTCCACTCTTTAGCTATTTTTTAAATAAGATCTCCATATTAATTAGTCACTGCTCTAATTGCTATGAAATATTATTCCACAAAATAAAAATGAAAATTAGGAGCAAAGCAAAATACTATTTACGGGTGCCGAAAATTAGAAATAAATATTCAACATGTCCTTTTTAAGTCATATGCCCAGCCTGTTTTGAATAATAAGACAGGACAAAGTCATTTACACAGGAAAAGCTAATGGTTTCTGCATTTTGCTGCTGGTAAAGAATTGAAGGATGGCTGATTTGAATCTTCCTTCAATCTTCCATCAATAAAACAGAGACAAGGCAGATTCGAAAGCTGATCTGGGAGAGTCATGTTTTTATAATTGCTTTTTACCCTCAGGCGTTTGAAATCCAGAGGGTCAGGAGCTTGTGTTAGTGCTGGAGTAGGCCAAAAGACCCAGTCAAAACCCTGAGACGCAAATTAATTTGTTTGTGGTTCTCAGGTCTAATTTGTAAAAAGAGAAAACTCTTTGCCACTTTATAATGTTATAACCTAATTAAAGAGAGAGCTGTGTAAAATATTTATGCAAACTTTACCAAAAAAAAACCCAAGATTTTTTGTTCAGTTTCATTTGGGAGATCTACCAAGTTATGGGGCTGGAACAATTTATAAAACAAATATAGAAATTCTGTAGACAAAACCATTTCTTTGCAAAAATTGCTTGTAAAATTTCAAAACAGTTTAAAATAGATACTAATATGAATTATGTAGGCACACATACGTGTCAGAGAAAACTGACTGCTAGCCAATGCATCTGCATGGAAGCCAATATTGTGTGGGAAAAGAAGGATTAAAAACATAATTTTGCTCTCAAAAACATTTAAATAATGTTGTATTAGGAAGATGTAAGGGAGTAAAGTACTACCAAGGGATAAGCTTAATGGAAAAACAATCTAAATTGCTCAATGTTTTGCATTCTCCAAATGACAAGTCCTTTCTAAGTAGTAACTATAGTACAATCTCAGTCTGATTTATAGAGCCAGGCTCCAAACTGAGCTCCTTTACTTTAAGAGGCTATAATAACCAGCATATTGCACAACAAGGCTAGCATACTGAGGAAATTGACTATACAAATATTTGAATATATTACACTTGAGTGTGCTATTCTGAATCTGTTTGATAAATTTCTACAAATTAAAACACTTTCACATGAAGCCTTACATGCAATCAACAAGCTCAGAAGTCTTCAGAAGATTAAAGTGGCATTTCAAAGTATCTCCTGAAAAACCTGATCCTGGATTTAAATGGGGCAAAAACAATAGCTTAAAATAAGAACTGATAATGACATATTGTGGTACAATTCTTGGCAATGAAGCTGGTGTTCAGAACAAAAACATAGGTAGCCTGTCATGATTTAGTATGTAGGACACCCACTGAAGTCAATAGGAGTTTTTCACAAAACAATGGCCCATGGTTGAGGTTAATATGCTGCTTCTTAAAGAGAAAACAACTGTAGTTAGTGAAAGAATATTTCCCGTTTGATGCGGCTCTGCAACACAGATATTATAATTACATTGCAGATTTATACCACAAATGGACGAAACTCCCTTAGAACAAGCCAGATTTAAGAAGATAAACGAAAACAGATTTGAAATTACACTTTGAAAAAGGATTGAATAATAAATTAGACCCAGTTTACACACACTATTCAGGCTCCTTGTACAATACAATACAATACAATACATGTTCTAAGGAAAATACATGATCCTTCCAGTTTAAAGAAATATCTATACTTGAATACTTTACCCCAAGTATTTTACTGTGGTGAACAGCTGGAATGTGAAGGGATACCTATCTATTTATAATGCATTTTTTCCAAGTAAAGTAGTCTTCTCTGTTTGGCTTGTATTGTTAAACTTGATGTGTGAGAAAACTACCATACTATGTCTTGTTTAAGAACTACAGCTGACCCATTCTGAAGGTCCCTTGTGCTACATAAAACACTTGCTTTCTAAGGAGGAACTTAATGAAAGTGAACAGTAAATCACTTGATTTAAAATTTACATTTGTTTACTCAGCACCTCACTTAAAACTGTTCATTGACCTTGTTTGATAGGTGACGAGACAAGCTTGGGATACTGACTGGGACAAACAATATCTGACAACAGCAAAGACTTTGAAATTTTGCAAAATAAGTAAAGGATGGCCCAGACTAGAAAGACAGTAACAAAAGTATCACTCCATACTAACAGCTCCAACCTGGCCATCAACAAGTTTAAGCTTGAAATTAGATGATGATTTCTAACCACCGGGCCTTGTATGGGGGTAAGTCGACCTAAGTTCCGCAACTCCAGCTACATGAATAACATGCTGGAGTCAACCTAGCTAAGGTCGACTTACTGCAGTGTCTACACTGCACTGGGTTGACAGGAGACACTCTCCCGTCGACTTACCTTATGCTTATGGAGTACCGGAGTCGACAGGAGAGCAATCTGTGGTTGATTTAGTGGCTCTTCACTAGACTCACTAAATGGATCCCCGGCGCATCGATTACCACAGTGTCGATCCCCGGTAAGTGTAGACATGCCCTCAAAGAACTGAAGTTCTGGAACAGCCTTCCAAGGAGAGCAGTAGGGGCAAAAAACTTGACTGTCTTCAAGGCATGTAACAAATCTGAGACTGCTAGCAGCAAATATCCCCAACAGCTGGTGATGGGACACTAGCTGGGAATGGCTCTGAGTTACTAGAATTCTTTCCCAGGTGTCTGGCTGGTGGGTCTTGCCAACATGCTCAGGGGCCAACTGACTGCCGTATATGATGTCAGGAAAGAATTTTCCCTTGGATCAGATTGGCAGATACCCTGGGCGGGGGGGGGGGGGGTTGTCTTTCTCTGCAGCATGGATCACAGGCCACTTGCAGGTTTAAACTAGAGTAAATGGTAGATTCTCTAACATGAAGTCTTTAAATCATGACTTGAGGACTTCAGTAACTCAACCAGAAGTTAGGAGTTTATTACAGGAGTGAGTGGGTGAGGTTCTCTGGCCTGCAATGTGCATGAGGTCAGACTACATGCTCATGATGGTACCTTCTTATCTGAAAATCTATGAGTCTGTGAGCACTTACCGGTACTTACTCATGTGCATTGTGCTCAATCACACAAATAAACATACTGAAGTCACAGGGACTACTTGGATGAAAAAGGGTTTGCAGAATTAGGCCCAATTCCTATCAGGTTGTCAAAGAAGCTTGTCAAATAAACTGAAGACTGATAGCTGCTGTATTTCCCCCTATAATAATCCAGAAACAACATACTTGTCTGAACAAAATAAAAATAAGTCCTCTATGAGGCTACTCTGTTTGCTTTGACAGCAAACTTGAGTTTTAAGCCAAGATTCCAGATTGTTTTTCTGAAAACACTTCCACTTGTCGGAAACTGTATATATAATGGATATGTGTTAGCAGTAATGTGATGCTGAAGTAATCTCATGAGAACACATGCATCTCTGGGGACTCAGTACTGTAGTGGGTACTACACACCAATAAGATAAAATTGGTATTCTAACAATATGGAGAATGCCTTTGATGTGTACCTCACAAAAATACCAGCCCTCACTTCTAATTCTGCTGTAATATGTGTTTTCCTTGAAGGAAGTGTTTTTCTTTCGAAAGAAATGGAAGTGACAGATTTGAAGGTTCTTTTTGACTTCATACCAGGATCAGAGCTTACAGTCATAATTTTTCAGTACCTTGTGCCAAAAAAAGCTGATGGGAAGTGCAAAATACTGTGAAAAAACTAATCTTGAAACTGGTTTCGTATGTATCCTACCACTCAATCTGTGTTAACGTGGAAATTCAATGTCATAACTTCTGCTAGAACAAGAAAAAAGAAGTGAGCTAATAAGAGTAAAGATAGATATGTCACATATATTCACATATTTGCAAATTTGATTTGTTACTTGAAAACATAAAAAGCTATTGTTCTTATGATAATAACAAACTGTAGACATTCAAATTGATTAAGTTTGATTGAGATGTAGCATTGGGTCAGATCCTCCAGTGCAGCCAACGTGGTTTACAGCTCTCCTCCTTTGCACTTCCCTGATATAGGTATGGCCTTATGCATGATTATTTCACTTGTGCTATGCTGGAGCAGGCTGGATGCTGCTCTAACATACACCAGTCTGCCACAGCCAGAAGGAGCTGAAAATACAATCTAGAATCAGTTTAGCATAAAGGCCAAACACCCTATCTCCCTTTTCCCTACTGCAATGGCAGCAGGAAGGTGTGACACATAAGAGCCCTTACATATGCCGTGCAGAACTGGAGGACGATCATTCTTTGGCAGATTGAGTCCTAGAGGATCTGGATCATCATTTGTAAATAGAATGCAGTATAATACTTTGCACTTCTGCTTTTCATACTTAGGTTCCAATGCATCTTATACAAACATTGTGTAACATCATAACCTTCATTTTACAGAGGGGAACTGAGGTTCAGAATGGTTAAGTGACCTGCTTAAGGTCAGAGAGCAAGTCAGTAGCAGAGTTGGGATTAGAACATAAGGGATTAGAACATGCAGGCATGCATGCTCATGGAGGGAAGTCAGCATCTGCAGCTTTCCCTTCCACAAAGATTGGCAGAATGGTAAATAATGAAGATGACAGGTCAAATACAGATCAGTCTTGATGCCTTGATAAACAAGGCACAAGCAAACAATATCCATTTTAATGTGACCAAAGGTAAAGTCAAACATCTAGGAACAAAGAAAGCAGGCCAAATTTACAGGATGGAGGAGACTATCCTAGCAAGCAGTGATCCTGAAAAGAAGTTGGGAGTCCCAGTGAATAATAACCTGAACATGAACTCTTATTGAGATAATGTGGCTTAAAGAGCTGATGCAATCCTTAAATGTATAAATGGGGGAATATCCAATAGGAGTAGAGAGGTGACTATATATTACCTCTGTATTTGACAATAGTGCAATGACTGCTGGAATACTTTATCCAATTCTGGTGTCCACACTTCAAGAAAAATGTTGAAAACATGGAAAGGGTTCAAAGAAGAGCCACGGGAATGATTCAAGGATGAGAAAACATGTATCTCATTTCTTTGTAGACGTCAGAAATATATATAATTCCCATGCATTGTTCCCATTGACAATATTGTTCCCAAGCATATTTTATTTTATAGTATTGCAATACACAAAGACAATTTATATAGAAAACTTTCCCACTATAATTGGAAATATATATATACAAACCACTTTCCCCTCTCCCCAAAAAAGATCCTCCTGTGACCAGTGAAGGGAGTAGAGCAGAGGACTCCTTGAAGTTCACTAGAGACTTTGCTGTACTAATCTCATTTACCTCCAATCTGCTTAGATACAACTATAATGGACACTAGAGAAAACCTTAGATAGAAAGATCCAACAGATTGTTTCTGATGTTATTAAAAATAAAAAGCTACAATAATCCACAATACTTCAAAATTACACCAAATACTGATTTTAAAAGTGGAAAGATAAGAATATAAGACTGCATATCATTAAGGGTGTCTACTCATTATACATTGAACAGTTCGACCCATTTGCAGCCTTTGGATACTCACATATTTCCCACTGAAATTAATGGAGCTCACAGGCACCCATCTAGAGGCAGAATCTGCCCTCAGTTTAACTATTGGAACAATATAATCCATATATCAAAAGAAAAACCTCACTGTTCAGACATTATACTGAACTCTGGCATGAGAACAAGAATTCAATTTTAGAATCTGTCTGTAGCTCAAAACAAAACAAAACAAAAAACAACGACTCCAGTGTAAAATACATTCCTGAAGAGAGATGCAAGTTTCTCATTTATATTCAACTTTGGATGAGATTTGGTAAATGCAGGCCCTTTCGCAAAGTGAATATTATAGTGAGGCCATAACATTTTACTAACACGAATTCATAAGGTGACCCTAGAGATCAACAATAAAACAAAATTCTATAATAGTCTTAAATAGCAAAAAAAAGTTCAGTGTTTCTGTTGTCTACCCAAATATGTTTCATTTTGTATAGTTGCTTTAGGTGAATATTCCCCTATAACCTCTGTATTGGGCCTGTTAAGAATAAAATACAATTTCAATCAACTAAAATCATGAAGCATTCTTGATAGCTGTACATTAGCTTTTTACAGCTGTCTTGGTTTTTATACTATCTCTTACAGAGAGGCTTTCCCCCTCCCCATATCTATAAAAAGGTAGGTAAATTAAACAAATTATGAACTATGCAGTGGTTGAATACTTTGTAAAATTGTAGAACCAGCTTTTAGAAACCTTTAATGTTTCATCTCCCAGAGGTGAAATGCCAGCCTCCATTCTTGTCTCTTTCAGTTGCCCTTGCCACTTCAAAATGTGTCTGGAAACAGCTCTGCAGATGGCCTCCTATGTTTTACAGGAAATATTACTTAAACATTGAAAAGGATCAAATTTCTCCTGTTAGGAATTACAAATCTGGATTTCATTTTCTCTCTTTTACCCTCCCAAACCATGGGAAAAATGTTACTGTTACATATGACACTAAAGAAGCATTTTAGGGTTTTTTTTTAATATACCACTTGTGTTAGAAAATAAAGTCTATATCTTGGAAATGTAACTCTATTTTTCATACAAAACCATAGCTAATCAAAGTGAATCCTAAAAAGCTTTGAAGCTCTTTTATGTACTAAAAGCTGGGGAAAATATTGTATAGGATTTCCATTTTTTGTTGTTATTCTTATGAATGCAAAACAACAAACTTTTCATTTGGCTTTGTGAAGGTACTTAGCATTTGAAGCATTTCTTACATATTGACCTTGGTTTATGTATTTTACACAGATGCATTAAGGCCATGGGGGTGCCATTGTCAGGAAAATGGTTAGCATTAGTAAAACACACAATTAAAATAGTAGCAGGTGATGTCAGTTTTACTAGAGCTGACATTAATGACCTGTTCATAAGGGGCAATTTCCACCCGAATGTCATGTTCTTTAAATGGAAATAGCCAGGAGTACACATTTTCAATGTAAAATAACCTTTTTGTAATTCATTAAATCCCCTTTCCCCCTACATTTAAGTATACACCTTTCCAAGAGGAAGTAGAATTCCAAATGAAGACATAGGAAATTAAAAATAGGGTCCCTTGAACTAGTTTATTAATATTCATATTCAGGGAAAAGCCAAACTTTTTTTATTAACAAAGAAGGTTAAACGCCTCCCTACAGACTCTACTTTTCTTGCTGCTCTAAGGTTGCAATAAGCGGTGTCTGCCTTTGTTTTATGTCATTAGAATTAAATATCCTTGCACATTTTATCTGTCACACAACGCAGTCAACCTGTGGAACTCCTTGCCAGAGATTTTGTTATGAAGGCCAAGACTATAACAGGGTTCAAAAAAGAACTAGATAAATTCATGGAGGATAGGTCCATCAATGGCTATTAGCCAGGATGGGCAGGGATGGTGTCCCTAGCCTCTGTTTGCCAGAAGCTGGGAATGGGCGACAGAGGATGGCTCACTTGATCATTACCTATTCTGTTCATTCCCTCTGGGACACCTGGCATTGGCCACTATCGGAAGACAGGATACTGGGCTAGATGGACCTTTGGTCTGACCTTGTATGGCCGTTCTTATACCACACATGTTGCTCAGACTTTCCCATTCCCCATCTGCTAAACCCTTTCCCTTTCACAAAAGCCAAATAAATGGGCTTTGTGCAAGGGTTTCCTGTGGGGAAATGATTCACCCTTACAGGTGAGCTGAAGAGCTGACCTGCAGCCAGTGCTACAGGCTGTATTCCTTCTCCTTAGCCAGGAGAGCCATGAAGCCACAAATACAGGACCTGGTTTTTTTAGGTAGTGGGACCCATGATACCAATTGAAATGAATAGGAGATACAGGTGCTGAGTGCCTTTGAAATACAGTCCACACCCAAGCACCTAATGTGACAGTCCAAATAGAACTATGAGAATTTCCACAAAGCACAAAGGAGAGCAGAGGCTCTCTATGCAGCTTCTTCACAAACTGGGAACTCCCCACCCTAACTCTGCACATGGAACCTTTGTCTAGGGGTCTTGACATGCCCATAATTTATATCCATGTGTGAATATAGACTCCCCTGAATCTCCTATGCACTGATAGAACTGCTTCCTTTCCTAGCATTTCCGGATCATCCCATTCTGATGGTAAGCCACGTTTGATGGAACTTCAAGTGCAAACGGTACCATAATAGCATTACCATTCAGGTTGATTTAAGTTAACTTCACAGCTATAAACTTTGGCTCTGCACAAAAGTACTTTGCTTGGATTTCTTTTCATTTCAAGAACCAGACATTGACTTCCTCATTTTTAAAGGAAGTCAGCCGCATAGACTTTGACCTCCTTCTGCCCACCCACATACCACCCTTCTTTTTACCTCCTTTGCCTCTGTGCATTTAGCACCTGCTTCCTTTCTGATCCTTCACACAGTCTGGATGCCATTTGTGCAAGAATCTCCTTCTCAGCAGTTCCTGCCATCTGGAACAGCCTTCTTGTATAGCTCTGCCTCCTCAACTCTATATATTTTCAAATTTCATCTGAAAACAAGTCTCCTCTCTGTCTCTCCTTTGCCTCTTATTATTTCCCTGCCCTTCGATGCCATGCATGAATTTTGGATCACTGGCATGGATCCTTCTAACAGCCCATCCCCATGGCCTCTTCCATGCCAACATATTGGGAGCCAATGTGAAAGCACACTCTGCAGTATGGAACACCTCTGTGGAAATTCCCTTGTCTGGCCTTTCCATGTACACTCTTGCCTCCCATGGGGCTTAAGTAATGCAAGACAGCCTTGCATGGACTCTCCAAACTTGGCTGAATTTCACCCTTTCTGACTCAGTTTCCTTATCTTTAAAAAGGTGCTGATAATCAAACCTCACAGGGATATTATAAGGCTAAACAAGTGCAACAGACATTCAAATTTCCAGATGGAAGGTGAAACATAAGTAGAAAATACTATCCAAACATTATAGCTGTAATAAAAAAAAAAGTCACAGTTAAGGCCAAGAGTACTTCCCTAGGCACAGAACCATACACACTGTGCATCATATATTATACCAGCGATTTCAAGCTCTTGAAGTATCTTATCAGGAAAGGTAAAAGTAAAATGGAAGGATATTAGGTGGGATTATGCACTTATTCAAAATTGAACTCTTTAAATTTTAACCTCAAACAGGCCTCTAACAGTGTGGCAAGCCAATTTTTCAGGTGCATCCACTGATACTGGGCAATTGTGAACAAACTACCGGATTCATGAGTGCAAATCCAAGTTTGGAGGCTACAGAGGCATAAAACTGGAGGGTGCAATTTTAGAGATACATCTGAAAATGTGGCCCTTGGGTTCTGGACCAAATCTATCTATATCACCAGTGACACTGGATGAATTGTCTCAGGCTACTTTATCTTCTCACACACACACACACACACACACACACGCACACACTCCCCTTTTTCTCTCTTGTAAAATGTTTTCTTTTTTTTTGTCATGGCAATTACTTTAAGGAAACCAGTGCATGACTATGACTGGATATCTGTCCATGACACAAATCTGTCAAATAATTTGGCACCATTTGCTATAATTGGCAGCATCTGCTGAAGAAACACCCAACCCTGAAATGGGTTTGTTGCTGGTCAGCCTTTGAGTGCACTGGAATTTGGCAGAATTGTTTGAAGAGAAAAAGCTTTTACAGTGGCTAACTGCCCTAGATCTGGCTCTAGCTAATACTATTGGAGTGTTATACTTTCAGGA